>NC_053024.1:408260684-408466954 GCF_003073215.2 Triticum urartu
ACGTAACTCTTTACGTCGAACTCTTTATCACCTCCATAACCGAGAAACATATCCTTATTCCTCTAAGGATAATTTAGACCGCTATCTGGTGATCTACTCCTAGATCACCTTTGTACCCTCTTGCCAAATATGTGGCAAGGCACACATCAGGTGTGGTACTCAGCATGGCATACCGTATGGAGCCTATGACAAAAGCATAGGGGATGACCTTCGTCCTTCCTCTTTGTTCTGCCGTGGTTGAGCTTTAAGTCTTAACTTCATACCTTACAACTCAGGCAAGAACTCCTTCTTTGACTGATCCATCTTGAACACCTTCAAGATCATGTCAAGGTATGTGCTCATTTGAAAGTACCATTAAGTGTTTTGATCTATCCTTATAGATCTTGATGCTCAATGTTCAAGTAGCTTAATCCAGGCTTTCCATTGAAAAACACTTTCCAAATAACCCTATATGCTTTCCAGAAATTCTACGTCATTTCTGATCAACAATATGTCAACAACATATACTCATCAGAAATTCTATAGTGCTCCCACTCACTTCTTTGGAAATACAAGTTTCTCATAAACTTTGTATACACCCAAAATCTTTGATCATCTCATCAAAGCATACATTCCAACTCCGAGATGCTTACTCCAGTCCTTAAAAGGATTGCTGGAGCTTTGCATACTTGTTAGCATCTTTCAGGATTGACAAAACCTTCCGGTTGTATCACATACAACCTTTCCACAAGAAAATCGTCGAGGAAACAATGTTTTTGACATCCTATCTGCAAGATTTCATAAATAATGCAGTAATCGCTAATATAATTCCAACAGACTCTTAGCATCGCTACGAGTGAGAAAGTCTCATTATAGTCAACTCCTTGAACTTGTCGGAAAACATCTTAACGACAAGTCGAGCTTTCTTAATGGTGATACTTACCATCATTGTCCGTCTTCCTTTTAAAATCCATATGTACCTAACAGCCTTACAACCATCAAGTAGTTCTTCCAAAGTCTACACTTTGTTTTCATATATGGATCCTCTATCGGATTATATGGCCTCGAGCCATTTTGGAATCCAGGCCCACCATCGCACCTCCATAGCTCGTAGGTTCATTGTTGTCTAGCAACATGACTTCCAAGACAGGATTACGTACCATTCTGAAGTAGTACGCATCCTTGTCATCCCACGAGGTTTGGTAGTGACTTGATCTGAAGTTTCATGATCACTATCATAAGCTTCCACTTCAATTGGTGTAGGTGCCGCAGGAACAACTCCCTGTGCCTTGCCACACACTAGTTGAAGAGACGGTTCAATAACCTCATCAAGTCTCCACCATCCTCCCACTCAATTCTTTCGAGAGAAACTTTTCCTCGGGAAAGGACCCGATTCTAGAAACAATCCCTTATTGCTTTCAGATCTGAGACAGGAGGTACACCCAACTGTTTTGGGTGTCCTATGAAGATGCATTTATCCGCTTTGGGTTCGAGCTTGTCAGCCTGAAACTTTTCACATAAGCGTCGCAGCCCCAAACCTTTTAACAAATGACAGCTTAGGTTTCTCTAAACCATAGTTCATACGGTGTCATCTCATCGGAATTACGTGGTGCCCTATTTAAAGTGAATGCGGTTGTCTCTAATGCCTAACCCATAAACTATCGTGGTAATTCGATAAGAGACATCATGGTATGCATCATATCCAATAGGGTGCAGTTATGATGTTCGGACACACCATCATACTATGGTGTTTCAGGCTGTATTAGTTGTGAAACAATTTCCACAATGTCTTAATTCTGTGCCAAACTCGTAATTCAGATATTCATCTCTATGATCATATCATAGATATTTTATCCTCTTGTCATGACGATCTCTCACCTTCACCCTGAAATTACTCGAACCTTTCAATAATTCAGACTCGTGATTCATCAAGTAAATATACTCAACATCTACTCAAATCATCTGTGAAGTAAGAACATAACGATATCCACTACACGCCTCAGCACTCATTGGACTGCACACATCAAAATGTATTACTTCCAACAAGTTGCTTTCTAGTTCCATTTTACTGAAAATGAGGATTTCAGTCATCTTGCCCATGTGGTATGATTTGCATGTCTTAAGTGATTCAAAATCAAGTGAGTCCAAATGGTCCATTTGCATGGAGTTTCTTCATGCATATACACCAATAGACATGGTTCGCATGTCTCAAACTTTTCAAAACGAGTGAGCCCAAAGATCCATCAACATGGAGCTTCTTCATGTGTTTTATACCGATATGACTTATGTGGCCGTGCCACAAGTAGGTGGTACTATCATTACTAACTTATATCTTTTGGCATGAACATGTATATTACTACGATCAAGATTCAATAAACCATTCATTTTAGGTGCAAGACCATTGAAGGTATTATTCAAATAAACAGTGTAACCATTATTCTCCTTAAATGAATAACCGTATTATGATAGACATAATCTAATCATGTCTATGCTCAATGCAAACACCAATCTCGATGGTAGAGGGAGCGTGCGATGCTTGATCACATCAAGCTTGGGAAAAACTTCCAACACATATCGCCAGCTCACCTTTAGCTAGTCTCCGTTTACTCCGCAGCCTTTTATTTTGAGTTTACTAACACTTAGCAACCGAACCGGTATCCAATACCATGGTGCTACTAGGAGTACTAGTAAAGTACACATTAACACAATGTATATCCAATATACTTCTATCGACCTTGCCAGCCTTCTCATCTACCAAGTATCTAGGGTAATTCTGATCCAGTGGCTATTCCCCTTATTACAGAAGCACTTAGTCTCGGGTTTGGGTTCAACCTTGGGTTTCTTCACTAAAGCAGCATCTGATTTGCCGTTTCATGAAGTATCCCTTCTTTCCCTTGCCCTTCTTGAAACTAGTGGTTCAACCATCAACAATTGATGCTCCTTCTTGATTTCTACTTTTGTGGTGTCAAACATCGTGAATATCTCAAGGATCATCATATATGTCCCTGATATATTATAGTTCATCACGAAGCTCTAGCAGCTTGGTGGTAATGACTTCGGAGAAACATCACTATCTCATCTGGAAGATCAACTCCCACTCGATTCAAATGATTGTTGTACTCAGACAATCTGAGCACAAGCTCAACAATTGAGCTTTTCTCCCTTAGTTTGCAGGCTAAGAAAATCGTCAGAGGTCTTATACCTCTTGACGTGGGCACGAGCCTGAAATCCCAATTTCAGCCCTCGAAACATCTCATATGTTTCGCGACGTTTCAAAACGTCTTCGGTGCCTCAACTCTAAACCGTTTAACTGAACTATCACGTAGTTATCAAAATGTGTATGTCAGATGTTCGCAACATCCACAGACGATGTTCGAGGTTCAGCACACTGAGCGGTGCATTAAGGACACAAGCCTTCTATGAAGCAATGAGGACAATCCTCAGTTTACGGACCTAGTCCGCATAATTGCTACTATCAACTTTCAACTAAATTTTCTCCAGGAACATATCTAAACCGTAGAACTGAAACGCGAGCCACGACATAATTTGCGAAGACCTTTTGACTATGACCAGGATAATTAAGTTCATCTTATGAACTCCCACTCAGATAGACATCCCTCTAGTCATCTAAGTGATTACATGATCCGAGTCAACTAGGCTGTGTCTGATCATCACGTGAGACGGACTAGTCAACATCGGTGAACATCTTCATGTTGATCGTATCTTCTATATGACTCATGTTCGACCTTTCAGTCTTCTGTGTTCCGAGGCCATGTCTATACATGCTAGTCTCGTCAAGTCAACCTAAGTGTTTGCATGTGTAAATCTGTCTTACACCCGTTGTATGTGAATGCTGGAATCTATCACACCCGATCATCACGTGGTGCTTCGACACAACGAACTGTCGCAATGGTGCATAGTTAGGGGGAACACTTTCTTGAAATTATTATGAGGGGTCATCTTATTTACTACCATAGTTCTAAGTAAGCAAGATGTAAAAACATTATAAACATCACATGCAATCAAATAATAGTGACATGATATGGCCAATATCATATAGCTCCTTTGATCTCCATCTTGGGGCTCCATGATCATCTTGTCACCGGCATGACACCATGATCTCCATCATCATGATCTCCATCATCGTGTCTCCATGAAGTTGCTCGCCAACTATTACTTCTACTACTATGGCTAACACGTTTAGCAATAAAGTAAAGTAATTTACATGGCGTTTCTCAATGACACGCAGGTCATACAAAAAATAAAGACAACTCCTATGGCTCCTGCCGGTTGTCATACTCATCGACATGCAAGTCGTGATTCCTATTACAAGAACATGATCTCATACATCACATATATATCATTCATCACATCCTTTGGCCATATCACATCACAAAACACTTGCTGCAAAAACAAGTTAGACGTCCTCTAATTGTTGTTGTAAGTTTTTACGTGGCTGCTATAGGTTTCTAGCAAGAACGTTTCTTACCTACGCCAAAACCACAACGTGAATTGCCAATTTCTATTTACCCTTCATAAGGACCCTGTTCATCGAATCCGATCCGACTAAAGTGGGAGAGACAGACACCCGCCAGCCACCTTATGCAACTAGTGCATGTCAGTCGGTGGAACCGGTCTCACGTAAGCGTACGTGTAAGGTTGGTCCGGGCTGCTTCATCCCACGATGCCGCCGAATCAAGATAAGACTAGTACGGCAAGATAATTGACAATATCAACGCCCACAACTACTTTGTGTTCTACTCGTGCATAGTAACTACACATAGACCTAGGTCATGATGCCACTGTTGGGGAACGTAGCAGAAATTCAAAAATTTCTACGCATCACCAAGATCAATCTATGGAGTAATCTAGCAACGAGGGAAGGAGAGTGCATCCACATACCCTTGTAGATCGCTAAGCGGAAGCGTTCAAGTGAACGGGGTTGATGGAGTCGTACTCGTCATGATCCAAATCACCGATGATCCTAGTGCCGAACGGACGGCACCTCCGTGTTCAACACACGTACAGCCCGGTGACGTCTCCTACGCCTTGATCCAGCAAGGGGAGAAGGAGAGGTTGGGGAAGACTCCATCCAGCAGCAGCACGACGGCGTGTTGGTGGTGGAGGAGCGCGGGACTCCAGCAGGGCTTCGCCAAGCACTACGAGAGACGAGGAGGAAGAGAGGTAGGGCTGCGCCAAGAGGGAGAGGGTCTCGTGTGTCTTGCAGCCTCCAATACCTCAAGTATATATAGGGGAAGGGGAGGGGCTGCGCCCCCACCTAGGGTTCCCTCCCTAGGGGTGGCGGCAGCCCCCAGATCCCATCTGGGTGGCGGCCACAAGGGGGAGAGGGGGAGGCGCACCTGGGGTGGGCCTTAGGGCCCATCTGCCCTAGGGTTTGCCCCCCTCCCCTCTTGGAGGCGCCTTGGGCCTTGGTGGGAGGCGCCCCAGCCCACCTAGGGGCTGGTCCCTTCCCACTATTGTCCCATGTAGGCCTCCGGGGCTGGTGGCCCCACCCGGTGGACCCCCGGACCCCTCCGGTGGTCCCGGTACACTACCGGTGATGCCCAGAACACTTCCGGTGGCCAAGACCATACTTCCTATATATCAATCTTTACCTCTGGACCATTCCAGAACTCCTCGTGATGTCCAGGATCTCATCCGGGACTCCGAACAACATTCGGTAACCGTGTACATACTTTCCCTATAACCCTAGCGTCATCGAACCTTAAGTGTGTAGACCCTACGGGTTCGGGAAACATGTAGACATGACGGAGACACCTCTCCGGTCAATAACCAACAGCGGGATCTGGATACCCATGTTGGCTCCCACATGCTCCACGATGATCTCATCGGATGAACCATGATGTCAAGGACTTAATCAATCCCGTATACAATTCCCTTTGTCTAGCGGTATGATACTTGCCCGAGATTCGATCGTCGGTATCCCGATACCTTGTTCAATCTCGTTACCGGCAAGTCTCTTTACTCGTTCTGTAATACATCATCCCATGATCAACTCCTTGATCACATTGTGCACATTATGATGATGTCCTACCGAGTGGGCCCAGAGATACCTCTCCGTTTACATGGAGTGACAAATCCCAGTCTCGATTCGTGCCAACCCAACAGACACTTTTGGAGATACCTGTAGTGTACCTTTATAGCCACCTAGTTACGTTGTGACATTTGGCACACCCAAAGCACTCCTACGGTATCCAAGAGTTGCACAATCTCATGGTCTAAGGAAATGATACTTGACATTAGAAAAGCTTTAGCATACGAACTACATGATCTTGTGCTAGGCTTAGGATTGGGTCTTGTCCATCACATCATTCTCCTAATGATGTGATCCCGTTATCAACGACATCCAATGTCCATGGTCAGGAAACCGTAACCATCTATTGATCAACGAGCTAGTCAACTAGAGGCTTACTAGGGACATGGTGTTGTCTATGTATCCACACATGTATCTGAGTTTCCTATCAATACAATTCTAGCATGGATAATAAACGATTATCATTAACAAGGAAATATAATAATAACCAATTTATTATTGCCTCTAGGGCATATTTCCAACACCGACCCCTCACATTCCTGGCGTGGAATCGACGCAAATCTTGCTGATAAATGGTCGAGTGGATCAAGGCCATCTCTCTTTCCTCATCTAAGAGATCGACTGAATATTGTCGGGCCTGCTCTGCTTCTGCTTCGGAGAAGAGTTCAACTCGGGGTGCGTTGTGGAGCAAGTCACTTGGCAGAACAGCTTCGGCTCCATAGACTAAGAAGAAAGGAGTTCTTCCAGTCGACCGATTAGGAGTTGTCCTTAAACCCCACAGAACTGACGGAAGTTTATCAACCCAGGCACCTGCTGTGTGTTTGAGATCACGCATCAGTCGGGGCTTCAGTCCTTTGAGAATTAGGCCATTGGCTCTTTTTGCTTGTCCGTTCGACTGCGGGTGAGCAACAGAAGCATAGTCGACTCGAGTGCCCTGAGAGGCGCAGAAAATTCTGAACTCATCGGAATCGAAGTTCGACCCGTTGTTCGTGATGATGCTGTGTGGGACTCCATATCTGAATGTCAATTCTCTGATAAAACTGATAGTGGTGCTAGCGTCAAGGTTCTTGATAGGTTTGGCTTCGATCCATTTGGTAAACTTGTCGACTGCAACGAGCACGTGAGTGAAGCCGCTTTTGCCGGTCCTCAGCGGTCCAACCATATCCAGTCCCCAAAAAGCGAAGGGCCAGACGAGGGGAATGGTCTTCAGGGCTGACACTGGCTTGTGAGACATATCAGAGTAAAATTGACAGCCTTCACATCTGTCGACTATATCTTTCGCCATCTCATTTGCTCGTGGCCAATAGAATCCAGCTCTGTATGCTTTAGCCACGATGGCCCGAGAGGACGCATGGTGGCCACAAGTCCCCGAGTGGATGTCATTGAGGTTCATTCGACCTTCTTCTAGTGTTATGCACTTCTGGCCGACTCCAGTCACACTTTCTCTGAACAGCTGCCCTCTTATCACAGTAAAAGCTTTAGATCGGCGGACAATCTGTCGAGCTTCTTCTTCATCCTCTGGGAGCTCTTTCCTGAGGATGTACGCAATGTAGGGCACCGTCCAGTCGGGAGTAATGGCCAGAACCTCCATGATTAGGTCAACCACAGCTGGGACCTCGACTTCAGTCGGATCCATGGCGCTCTTGAGTTGTGGGGGCTCTTCAGTGAAAGGGTCTTCCTGAACTGTCGGCGTGTGAATATGCTCCAAGAACACATTACTGGGAATGGCTTCTCTCTTGGAACCTATCTTTGCCAATTCATCGGCTGCTTGATTTTTCAATCGGGGGATGTCGTGGAATTCTAACCCTCGAACTTCTTCTCAAGGTTTCTCACCGCGTTGCAGTAACCAGTCATGGCTGGGCTTCTGACGTCCCACTCCTTCATCACTTGATTAACTACCAAATCTGAGTCGCCATAGACCATGAGGCGACGGACGTCGAGTGAGATGGCCATGCGCAACCCATACAGGAGTGCTTCATACTCTGCTTCATTGTTGGAGAAATCAAAGTGAATCTGGAGGACATATCTGAGCTTGTCTCCTCGGGGGGATACCAGAACTACTCCAGCACCAGAACCGTTCAACATCTTGGATCCGTCAAAGAACATGGTCCAGTGCTCCGAGTGAACTTGAGTCGGTAGTTGCTGTTCGTTCCACTCAGCGAGGAAATCTGCTATTGCTTGGGACTTGATAGCTTTCCTTGCCTCAAACTTGATATCCAAGGGAAGGAGTTCAATTGCCCATTTTGCCACTCGACCAGTTGCATCCCTGTTGTGCAGAATCTCTGACAATGGAGCGTCGCTGACGACTGTAACAGAGTGATCTGAGAAGTAGTGTGCAACCTTCTTCGTGGTCATGTAAATTCCATAGACAAGCTTCTGATAGTGAGGATATCTCTGCTTTGACGGGGTCAGGACTTCGGAAATATAATAAACCGGGCGTTGAACTTTGTACGCTTTTCCTTCTTCTTCCCGCTCGACCGTAAGTATTGTACTGACGACTTGTCCAGTGGCTGCTATATAAAGAAAAAGAGGCTCTTTGCTGATTGGAGCAGCAAGCACCGGCTAGGTGGAAAGAAGGGATTTTAGCTCTGCAAATGTTGTATCAGCTTCTGGAGTCCACTCGAACTTATCTAATTTCTTCATCAGTCGGTAAAGAGGCAGCGCCTTTTCACCAAGGCGAGAAATGAATCGACTTAGGGCGGCCAAGCAACCAGTAAGCTTCTAGACATCATGCACACGCACAGGGCGTTTCATTCGGAGTATAGCACCTACTTTCTCTGGGTTAGCATCAATTCCTCGTTCAGAAACAAGAAAACCGAGCAACTTTCCGCCTGGAACTCCAAACGTGCACTTTGATGGATTGAGCTTGATATCATACCTTCTGAGGTTGGCAAAGGTTTCAACAAGGTCGGTCAGCAGGTCAGAACCTTTATGTGACTTGACCATAATGTCATCCATGTATGCTTCCACATTCCGACTGATCTGAGTGAGCAGGCACTTCTGAATCATTCGCATAAATTTGGCTCCAGCGTTCTTCAAGCCGAATGGCATTGTGACATAACAGAAGCACCCGAACGGGGTGATAAAAGCTGTCTTTATTTCGCCGGGTCCGTACAGATGGATCTGGTGGTACCCGGAGTAGGCATCCAAAAAGGACAAACGCTCGCACCCAGCAGTCGAATCGACTATCTGATCGATGCGAGGGAGAGGGAAGTGATCTTTCGGGCAGGCCCGATTGATATGCTTGAAATCGATGCACATGCGGAGTGAGTCATCTTTCTTTGGGACCATGACAACATTGGCTAACCACTCGAAGTGGTAAATCTCTCGGATAAACTCAGCTGCCAAAAGCCGAGCCACCTCTTCGCCGATTGCTTTTCTTTTCTGGACGGCGGACCGTCAGAGATGCTCTTTGACTGGTTTCACTTTCAGGTCGACTCGCAAATGATGCTTAGCCAGTCCCCTGGGAACACCTGGCATGTCAGAAGGCTTCCATGCAAAGATGTCCCAGTTCTCACGGAGGAACTAGATGAGCGCTTCTTCCTATTTGGAGTCGAGTGTGGTCGAAATGTGGGTCGGAGCTGCATTGGGGTCCGTCGGGTGAATGTGAACAGACTTCGTCTCGCCAGACGACTGGAATGCTGAATCCGTGGCTGGCTTCTTAGCTCGGAGCAAGTCACTCGGGTCTGCATTTTTCTGGAATTCTTGCAATTCTACCATGGCCATCTGGGCACCGGCGATCTTTGAGCCCTTCTGGAAACACTCTTCCGCCTTTTTCCGATTACCAGAGATAGTGATTACTCCTTTGGGACCAGGCATCTTTAGTTTAAGGTACACGTAACAAGGTCGAGCCATGAATCGTGCATAAGCTGGCCTGCCCAGAATTGCATGATACGCACTCTGAAAATCCACAACTTCAAACGTCAACTTTTCTTTGCGGTAATTTTTGGCATCACCGAAACCCATGTCGAGTGCAATCTGACCGAGGGACGCAGCCTTCTTGCCTGGGATGACCCCATGGAAACTCATATGACTTTCACTGAGTCTGGACATCGGAATGCCCATTCCTTTCAACGTTTCTGCATACAAAATGTTCAGGCCACTGCCACTGTCCATCAGGACCTTTGTCAGTCGAGTGTCGTCGACCACCGGGTCGACCACCAGCGCTTGCCTCCCAGGGGTAGTGATGTGCGCTGGGTGATCAGACTGGTCGAACGTAATGGCAGTCTGCGACCATTTCGAGTAACTGGGTGTCGTCGGAGCAACCATGTTCACTTCTCTGTTGATGACTTTCAATCGACTCTTGTTTTCAACATCAGCGAAAATCATCAGAGTGGAATTCACGTGAGGATAACCATCATCATCTTCCCCTTCACTATCAGCCTTGTCCGCCTCCTTCTCCTTTTCCTTGGGTTGTTTCTCTCGGAACTGCTGGATCAGGAGCCGACACTGTCGAGTGGTATGCTTCGGGTAAATGAAATTACCTTCTTCGTCTTTTTTGGTGTGGATATGGCACGGCAGATCCAACACGTCATTTACATCTTGATCTTTTACTTTCTTGGGGTTCCACGGCCCTTTGGGCTTCCCCTTGAACTTTCCTTGAACCACAGCCAAGGCCTCACCCGGAGCAGCTGGTTCGGCCTTGCGTTTTTGTTTCCGACTGGAGTTTTCTCCTCCAGCTTCGTGGGCGACTGCTTTGTGCTTGCCGCTTCGCAGTCACTCCTCCTCTTCACCATTGGCATACTTGGTGGCGATTTCCATCATCCGAGTCAGAGTCATGTTTCCTGTCCGACCGAATTTCAGATTCAACTCCCGGTACCTGACGCCTTCCTTGAAAGCACAAATTGCCTGATGATCAGACACCTCTTCCACCGTGTGGTGCAGGGTGATCCACCTCTGGATATAATCTCTCAAAGTTTCATTCGGTTTCTGGACGCAACATTGTAATTCTGTCAAACCTGCTGGCCGCTTGCAAGTACCCTCAAACGTTCTGACAAACACTCGGGCGAGATCTTCCCAAGTATAGATGCTGCCAGGTGCTAACTGATTCAGCCACGCCCTAGCCGAGCCCTCCAACATCAGAGGAAGGTGTTTCATGGCCACCTCATCATTGCCGCCACCAATCTGGACGGCCACTCGGTAGTCTTCGAGCCAGGTGTCAGGCTTGGACTCTCCAGTGAACTTACTGACTCCAGTCGCCAACCTGAAGTTGGGGGGAATAACTGCAGCTCTGATAGCTCTGCTGAAGCACTCTGGGCCAGAGACATGCGCCCTATTGCTGGTTTGCGGGCCTCTGTCATGGCCATCTCGGTGAGCTCTGTTTCTGTTGACCAAGCCTTGTATGAGAATAGATCTCGCATCAAAGCCTGGATCCCTGGGGTCGACTGGAATACCTCTTCCGACGCTGTTAGGGCGCCTGTCTTCATGTGGCCGCGGCACGTAACCCACTCCTTGGAGGAGGCATGGGCACTTGACGGCGACCATCATGATCAGCTCGACGATCATACTGCTCCTGGTTTCTGTACTGATCACGCCGCTCTCCACGTCCCTCACGCCTCGGGGGCGATCTCGGGCTATGGGCTGACTGGACCGTATCCGCGACCACAGATCTGCTATGGATCCTATCCCGCGACTGAGACACGGCCGTGTTCTGCTCCCCTACTCCCCGGAGCAAGGCCCTGATCTGCACCAGACATCGGCCAGCTTTTGACTGGGAAGGTTGAATCGACTCTGCTATCCGGGCAGCAGCTGCTAGGTTTTGGATCGGTGTCCGGTATACCTAAGCCGGAGGTGGAAAAAGTTGGCGTCGGCTGGACTCAGGAGCACGTTGACGAGCACGATCGTCGAGTGCGCGCTGGAGGTTCTCCAGCCGAGTGCACTCAGCCAGATTGGCCAAGCGAGCCTGTTCCAAGGCCTGGGCCTCGAGCATTTCTCCAACTATAGGAGTATGCAGGGCATCCATGTTTCGGCGACGAAGTTCTTCTCTCTGCTGCGTGCAGAGAGGCTCGGGGCGGTACTCCTCGTGAACGCGTGACGGATCGCCGTTCCCGTCACCTCCGTCTTCACGATCGAAGCCAGGAGGACCGCGTGGTCCATTGACAATCAGGACTTCCGCTGTCGAGTCATTGCTGCCGCACTCGGATGCAGTCTCTATGGAGCCAGTCGACAGATCGAACAGGCCGTAGAGAGACTCGTCGGGCCACCGCATGCTTCACCCACCGTTAAATCCTCGACCGGCCGGTGCGCTTGCTCCGACAGGTCGCAGGGAGGGGGAAAGCCGTAGGAGTCGACTGGTACTGGGTCGACGGTTGCCGCAGGAGGACGCTGCGGACGCACGCGTGAAAGTGCGTTGCCCCGCGGGCGGGGAGCGCATCGATGTCGAGTGGTGCCTCCTGAAGCCAAACGGAGTCATCGGCAACAAACACGAGCGCGCCGAGACGGATCTCGCGGCCCTCAGCCAAACCTCCGCCTGGAACCATGATGTTGGGGATCGGAAAAATTGCAACTTCTCCAATAAGTCGCTAAGACACCTGCCCCATGGTGGGCGCCAACTATTGTGGATCTAAGACTGACAGTAGAATGGGGGTAGGTATGAGGAGGCAAGATCCTAGCTATGGAGTAGTTGTACACACGAGTTTTACGAGTTCAGGCCCTTCTCGGAGGAAGTAACAGCCCTACGTCTCGGTGCCCTGAGGCGGTCGACTGGATTATATGTGTGTGTGTGTGAGTTTACCAAAGTGTGAACCCTTGTCCCAGAGGAGGGGGTGGCTTATATAGAGTGCGCCAGGACCCCAGCTCCCCTTCGTTACACAGGGTTCAATGCTCGTAAAGGAAGGGCGTTACTGGTAACGTCTATAGTAAAGTGTCATAAATGCTCATAATGCTATGGTTTAAGTCCCAACCATTGCAGAATGGAGGGTTCCTCATCTTCTGGTGGTCGAGTGTCTTCAAGGTGGTCGAGTGAGCGCATCTCCACGGTCAAGTGGATGATGGTTTCTCTTCGACTGCTTCTGATTCTTTGTAAAGATGTCCTTGGGGAGGGTATGCTGGACAGGTCCATGACCCTACCCTAGGTACATAGCTTCATCATCGAGGACTTGCGGCAAGGGCTAGGAATGCCCGGCCACGCCTCGTAATTATCTCGCGGGCACCTTCCAGGTCAACCCGACTCCACATCACTCGCAATTATGCTCGCGCGGGTACCCCTCGGGGTCGACCCGTCTTTAGTAACATGGTTTAGTGTAAAGTCATAGTAACCATAGGAACCGTGTGTCCAAACTTCAAGGGGAAAACCTGAGGAATCACCCCCGGTGAATTCCACTCGATGTAATCATCAAGGTGAACGTAAGAGGGACCACCCTCGAGGTTCACACTTGAGGGGTTGCACGACAGAGTCGTATCGGAAGTGGTTAAGGCGGAATCACCCTCGATGACCACGACCAAATAACTACACTAGCGTGTTAACATCAGAAGTGCTAATGAGGCCTCACCCTCGGCACTCGATAGTAACCCAGTAGTGTCGAGCAACTAAGGGGAAGTGATGTGCGGTGTCGGGGCCTAGTCTTCGATCCCGTTGATCGGGTCTTCGATGATTAAGCAGGGGCAACAAGGACAAGGTGGGGGTCACTAGTGGATCACTAACCAACCTATACTAAGCAGTTTAGGATAAGCAGGTAGGTAACAATGAGCAGGTTACAAAAGCAGGCTATGCATCAGAATAGCAGCAAACAATAACAGTAGCAAAATCTAATGCAAGCATGAGAGAATGGAATGGGCGATATCGGGATGATCAAAGGGGGGGCTTGCCTGGTTGCTCTGGCAAGGAGGGGTCGTCATCGACGTAGTCGATCACAGGGGCGACATCGGTCTCGTGGTCTACCCGAGAGAAGAGGGGGAAGAAACAGTAAATATAAAGCAAACATAGCATCACAAAGCATAACGTGGCAATATGTTGTGCCGGGTGTGACCTAATGTATGGCTACACGATATAGGTATTCCCGGTTCCGGACCTGTGTCAGACAGATGACCGAAGGGGAAATGATCCATGTTCACATAGTTAGAGGCATCTGACAAGTAAACGGATCGCGTATTCGGATTCGTCTCATCGTTATGAGGAACTTTCATGTAGAAAACATTTTTATCTGACTTACGGATTAGCTTATATGATTTTTCAAAGATTAAACCATTCTCAGGATTTCTTTAATTATTAAATTCGAATCAAAAACAATGAAATACTTTTGTTATCTAGTGCTATTCTAGCCACAGTGTATGGCAGCGGGGCTAGTGACCGGTCAACACGTGAATAGTAGAAATGGGCCCCACATGTCATAGGCTACACCTAAACAAATACATAAATACTAACCTAATTAATGGGGTCCACATGTCATCTGCTAGTAGCTAACCAAGCTACCACTTAAGCCTAAACTAATTGAACAGAGGGCCGGCCTCACACACAAAACACACACGCACGCATGCATAGCACACCAACCACGGCCATGGTCAGAGGCACAAGCGGTGCCTCACGTAGCTAGGCATGTAAGCATGCAGAGCATATGGCCACGGCCAGCAACATCACTCGAGAACAGGGGCGGCAGCGAGCGGCTGGGGCAGTTGGGCGAGCGCGCAGCAAAGAGCAGCAGCGACAAGCATCAGAGAGCGGTAACGGCATCAGCAAAAAGCAGCATCAACATAGACAGTAGCAAGCAGAGCAGCACAGCAGCTGCAGAACACAGCGGCAGGAAGCAGCAGCGACCGGCTGTGAGCGCGGGTGGCGCACAGGGAGCGAGGGGGCAAGGGAGCAGGAGGCAAGCGGGGGCACGGCAGGGAGTTACGGCCGATGCGGGCGCGGCTGGGCGGCCGAGCACGTGCATGTGGGTGCGGCCAGGGCGCGCACTGGGCGGCCAGGATGCAAGGCGCTGGCGCGATGAGCGTGACATGGTTGTGGTGGCCGCGACCATCGGTCGGCACTTGGGTGGCGCAACAGAGCGACGAATAGAGGGGGGAAATGAGGGGAATGGGGGTGGCGCTCACAGGGGAAGGTGGAGGACGCGTCCGGCAGGGCGGAGGAGCTCCGATGAGGTAGATCGAGCACGGAGCGACGGCGGCCATTGGCGAGGTAGATGCGTCGATCCCGGCGATGTAGTGCGGCTCCGGTCGAATGGATCCCCGCAGATGATGCAGGAGACGACGACGGTCCTCTTCTGCGCGGTGTCATAGGTCGGGGAGGGAGGTGGCCACGGCAACAAGGTCATCCATGGCGGGCGGAGCTTCGGTCGGTGCGTGTGGGAGAGGGAAATGGCAAGAGGGAGGAGGAGGGAAAGCTAGGGTTTCGACCGAGGGGGTCGCGGGATCGTCTTGTAGGCGGCCAGGGGCGTCGGATGGCCGCCACGCACGCCAAGGCACGGCCATGGTCGTGGATGCGTGCCACGATCTCCCGTGAACAGGAGGAAGGAGAGTGGCGGCTGGGCTGGGTACTTTTCCTAGTGGGCCAAAATGTATAGGGTCATTCCTCCTCTCTTTCTTTTTATAAAATTGCTACTCTTTCCTATTTAGTTTAGATAGCAATTGATTTTTGTCGGAGCTCAAACTTTGCACAGAAATGCTATGCAATATTATAGGGTTGCACAAAAGTTTTTGGGGCATTAGCAAAGGTTGAAAATTTTGTTTATTTTGGAAAGGCCAAATTAAATACCTTTGGGACACTTATTGAAATCCTAAGAATTTATTTGTGAGACAAATTAAGTTGGTTTCAACATGACAATGATCAGGAAAATTGTATAGAACTTATTCGGACATTTTAGTTTTATAGCTTGAGGAGAAATAATTTTGACTTGTCTTTTAAGTTTGAAATTTTACGTTGGTTTGGACAAAGTGATGATTAGCAAAATTTGATTATGATGATGTGGCACCATTAATAGGAGTTTACTGTAGCATGACACCCGGGGTGTTACAAATCTCCTCCACTACAAGAAATCTCGTCCCGAGATTTAAGAGGTGAAGTAAGGGGAAAGTTCTAGTTACGGAATTCTAACGGATCCTCTCGTTCTTGGTTGCCCTTCTTGAAGAAGTTGATCCCTTACGTTGATGTCTTCATGTCGCTGCATCAGGGCATCATGATGAAGTTGTTGTTCTTCCTTCCGGATCTTTATCGCACTTACGGAAAAGATAAGGGGGAAAACTCGGGAAGGACAGAGCTCGACACATGTTAGGTACATGGCGACTATCTTAGTGAAAGAGGCGTCTCTCAAGTTGAAATTCAAGAAAGTCATCGAGAGCAAGGTAAGAAGGTGCAATAAGAAGCTTCAATCGGGTAGGAAATCGCTTGTTGCCTGAAACAAGGGGTGAAAGGGGTTTAGAGCATTGAGGATAAGTATGGCGTCTGATACCAAAATAGATCAATAGGAATGTGGCTCATGAATTACATACGAAGTCAAGCGCAAGGAATAACTTTGGCAACAAGGGTGTACAGGAGAGTCAGGTTTCGATCCTGTGGAACTATGGGTTATGGGCCCACCATGTGGGTTAAAAATAGGGAAGGTGTTGACATCTTGCACGGTCATGATAGCAAGATATGTCAGGGAATAGTCTGTCAGTTATGTCGGCAACAACATCGGTACCAAGGGCGAGGGACGAAGAGAACCATTTTCCTGCTCGTTGAACGAGGCGGACCAATCGGCAAGGTTCGCGTCCATCGGTGGTTACTGGAATGTCATCAACAATAATAACAGGGTCACACTGACAGAGTTGTAAACCGAGGTATTCCCATAAGCAAGGAATTATTTCTGCTTATAACATAAATAGATCACAAGAAAGGTTAAGCAAACCAAAGGAAAGGAAAATGTGTTTATAGACAAGATTTAGGAGTGTATCTTTTCCCAAGGAAAAGTAGAGCATGATATACATGTTAGATCAACAAGTACATCACCATTTGGATAAAGGGGCAAAGGAATTCATGATGTTATCAATACAACGGTGTTTGGATAATAGAGCAAGAAACATTTGGCAATGCACTTCCAATGTTCTTGTTGCTGTTCGGCGTACCACAGTCATGCTTCGAGGTAACATTAACATGGTGTTTCAAGCAAGATTGAATCTGAAGGTCACAAGAAGTACAAAGGAACAATTCCAAGAATGTCAAGGAATGTAAAATATAACCAAAACATGACCAGGTTCGTATTGGCAGGAAGTCAAGGATGGTGTCAATGACAACGCGAATCATCGAGGGACAAGGATGGTATTTCTCCTCAAGAATTCGATTGATATATTAGAACAAGGCAGTATATTGATGGTGATCACGACAAATTTTGTCGAGAGGCTCTATGAAGATGCCATCGAGCAACAATGACACCAAGCAAAAGGAATGATGAAGCAAAGGCTATGGGAACCACGGATACGACACAAGCTCGGATTCAAGCTTGTTGTTCAAGGTGGAATCATAAGATGAGGAAGATCGACGTAAGCTTCGCTCATTGTCGAAAGGTTGTGCTCCGGGAATAAGGACCAGGTAGCACAGTTAAAAGTTGACACGATAAAAATATAGCCGATCAGGCTAGGAATGATGTGATGGGGTATAAAACTTCCTAGTATCAAGTACTAGGTGTAATGCCGGAAGGTAAATCGGAGTAGAGGTTGGACGGGGGAAATGATTTGCAGAAGATAAGTATTTTAACTTATCCAGTAAATGGAATCAAGGAGGAAAATATGGTCGGAACCACGTTTGCAAAGGATCAATTGACCAATACCAAAGGATAATATACCAAGGAAATAGTTATTATTACAAGAAGCTTCCATGATTGGATCTACATCGTGTCCATGGGCATGAACACAAAGGTTCAAGGTCGACTCCCACTTCTCCAATGCATAACCTTTCATTCACTTCTCGCGTTCAATGAAGTTGTAGTGTTGAAATGTTATCTGGAAAAACACCAGAAGAGTAAGACTCGTTAAAACTCTCGGGTTCAAATGGATTATGGGAGGCATAGGTTCAACCCATAGGGGCATCTTAGGAACCTATTCCACAAACTTCAGAAGTACACAACACAAGCTCGAAAGCAGAGCATGGTTGACAAAGCAGAGAATACAATTTAGCAAAGGCAATATGTATCAGGGGAAGAGCACATAAAATTTGAATATGAAGGACACTGGCGGATCTGATGTGAGTATCAGTACTCAATCAGAAGGAGGAAATAATGCAACGGCATTGGATTATAGAAACATCTAAATAATTCAAAAGTTTAAATAACAAGGGAATTATGATTTCTAAATCAAAGGATCAGAAGCAGACGCTCTGATTAAGGATGGATACGTAGAATATACCTAGGGGCACAATCAATGACAAATAGATTGGTCGAGAACTAGCTCATGTTCAAAATGACATCTGAGCCGGAAAGATAATTTAGAAGTATCAACTGATGATTGCGCGCTTTCACACACATGTTGAATCCATAGGAACAGAATGACAATCATGAAGAATTTTAAAGAATATTGCTAGACATATGGAATTAATTCTAACGCAAGCAGGCAAGGTGAATCAAGAGCAATAGGCTGCAGAGGATTTTCGGAAGATGAGATAGTATTTCAAAGTATTTTGGAAAGCATATGAACAACTGGGGATGAACGAACCCCGGTTAAGTGAATTATCTGCAGTGCAAAAAGAAGCCACAAAGCAGAAGGCACAAAGGATTCTCGGAACAACGGAGAGTACTAGGGGCATCTTGTAATAATAGGAGCAACTGGGTATGAAGGTACAAGCGGCAAGGATGTTACTTACGGGGATTATTGGTGGTCAGGAACTGCAAGGCAATGGGCACAGGGTCTCGAGAAACATCGAGGAGTATCTGCAGAATCTTCTGGTGAAGCAAGCGATCATCGGTAATGTCGGGGCTCTCCGGGAGGAAGTGGGTACAAGAACCTAATGTCAAAGTTAGTAAAATGTTTAACTCGAAGGGAAGAGAGATTAGAGCCCCAGAGTATAGACGATGAGTAAAAGATCCTAATACCACCCAATGGCGACGTGGGCCCGTAAGCCACACAACCAATGTTAGTAAAAGTTTTTCAGTGACTAGACTCAACTTCGGCCAAGGAGTTGGAAAGGGGGCTACCTACAGGCAGTCGGCTCTGATACCAACTTGTGACGCCCTCAATTCAATCGTACACTAATCATACACGCAAATGTGTACGATCAAGATCAAGGACTCACAGGAAGATATCACAACACAACTCTAGACACAAATTAAAATAATGCAAGCTTTATATTACAAGCCAGGGGCCTCGAGGGCTCGAATACATAAGCTCGAATACACAAGAGTCAGCGGAAGCAACAATATCTGAGTACAGACATAAGTTAGACAAGTATGCCTTAAGAAGGCTAGCACAAAAGTAGCAACGATCGAAAAGGCAAGGCCTCCTGCCTGGGAGCCTCCTAACTACTCCTGGTCATCGGCGGTCTCCATGTAGTAGTAGGCATCGGCGGTAGCATCTGGCTCCTGGGCTCCGACATCTAGTCGCATCAATCGGAAAGAAGAAGAAAGGGGGAAAAGGGAGAGCAAAGCAACCGCGAGTACTCATCCAAAGTACTCGCAAGCAAGGATCTACACTACATATGCAACATCATCAAAGGAAGGTTGTATATGTGGACTAGGCTGCAGAAATACCAGAATAGAGAGAAGGCCTAGTCCTATCGAAGACTAGCATTTTCAGCGTCTTCAAGCATCTTGCAGCATCAGAAGAGATAAGAGTAGCATAAAGTAAAGTAGTAGTAGTGTCGTCAACCTCGGCCGGAGATCCTTTCTCGACTCTCTGCGAGAAAGCAATCCCAGAGCCATACTATCCAGTTATCATCACAATCCATTGCTCATCACAAGTATCCAGTTCTAGTTGTATCAATCGGGATACAACTCCAAGTGTTGGTTACCGTAGGACAGGCTATCGATAGATGTTTTCTTCCCTGCAGGGGCGCACCAACTTACCCACCACGCTCGATTAACTCCGGTCGGACACACTTTCCTGGGTCATGCCCGGCCTCGGCCAAACAATACGCCGCAACCCGACCTAGGCTTAATAGAGAGGTCAGCACGCCGGACTAAACCTATGCCCCCAAGGGTCATGGGCCATCTCCCCGGGAACTCCTGCACGTTGCATATGCGGCCGGTGAGCAGACCTAGCTACCTCCTTCAACAAGGCAGGTGCTTACGCAATCCAACCCGGCGCGTGCTGCTCAGTCGCTGACGTCTAATAAGCTTCGGCTAATGCATACGACACAGAACGCCCATACTATGCCCACGTGGTGGTTAATGCTATCAGGCCAGAGGCCCCTCGGATCAAATATCCAAATCATAGTGGATTAGGAACGCGCGGTAACAAGCAGAGACTCACGAAAGATGTGACCCCGTTGCCCCGTCTCGAGGACTTGCGGCAAGGGCTAGGA
Organism: Triticum urartu; assembly: GCF_003073215.2. Classification (NCBI taxonomy): domain Eukaryota; kingdom Viridiplantae; phylum Streptophyta; class Magnoliopsida; order Poales; family Poaceae; genus Triticum; species Triticum urartu. The sequence goes on from NC_053024.1 coordinate 408,281,144, forward strand.
ATGCCTGGCCACGCCTCGTAATTATCTCGCGGGCACCTTCCAGGTCAACCCGACTCCACATCACTCGCAATTATGCTCGCGCGGGTACCCCTCAGGGTCGACCCGCCTTTAGTAACATGGTTTAGTGTAAAGTCATAGTAACCATGTGTCCAAACATCAAGGGGAAAACCCGAGGAATCACCCCTGGTGAATTCCACTCGATGTAATCATCAAGGTGAACGTAAGAGGGACCACCCTCGAGGTTCACAATTGAGGGGTTGCACGACAGACTCGTATAGGAAGTGGTTAAGGTGGAATCACCCTCGATGACCACAACTGAATAACTACACTAGCGGTTTAACATCAGAAGTGCTGATGAGGCCTCACCCTCGGCACTCGATAGTAACCCAGTAGTGTCAAGCAACTAAGGGGAAGTGATGTGCGGTGTCGGGGCCTGGTCTTCGATCCCGTTGATCGGGTCTTTGATGATGAAGCAGGGGCAACAAGGACAAGGTGGGGGTCACTGGTGGATCACTAACCAACCTATACTAAGCAGTTTAGGATAAGCAGGTAGGTAACAATGAGCAGGTTACAAAAGCAGGCTATGCATCAGAATAGCAGCAAACAATAACAGTAGCAAAATCCAATGCAAGGATGAGAGAATGGAATGGGCGATATCAGGATGATCAAAGGGGGGGCTTGCCTGGTTGCTCTGGCAAGGAGGGGTCATCATCGACGTAGTCAATCACAGGGGCGACATCGGTCTCTTGGTCTACCGGAGAGAAGAGGGGGACGAAACAGTAAATATAAAGCAAACATAGCATCACAAAGCATAACGTGGCAATATGTTGTGCCGGGTGTGACCTAATGTATGGCTACACGATATAGGTGAAGGGGAAATTCAACCGGGAATGTATTCCCGGTTCCGGACCTATGTCAGACAGATGACCGGAGGGGAAATGATCCATGTTCAGATAGTTAGAGGCATTTGACAGGTAAACGGATCGGGTATTCGGATTCGTCTCATCGTTCTGAGCAACTTTCATGTAGAAAACATTTTTATCTGACTTACGGATTAGCTTATATGATTTTTCAAAGATTAAACCATTCTCAGGATTTCTTTAATTATTAAATTCGAATTAAAAACAATGAAATACTTTTGTTAACTAGTGCTATTCTAGCCACAGTGTATGGCAGCGGGGCCAGTGACCGGTCAACACGTGAATAATAGAAATGGGCCCCACATGTCATAGGCTACACCTAAACAAATACATAAATACTAACCTAATTAATGGGGTCCACATGTCATCTGCTAGTAGCTAACCAAGCTACTACTTAAGCCAAAACTAATTGAACAGAGGGCCAACCTCACACACAAAACACACACGCACGCACGCATAGCACACCAACCACGGCCATGGTCAGAGGCACAAGCGGTGCCTCACGTAGCTAGGCATGTAAGCATGCAGAGCATATGGCCACGGCCAGCAACATCACTCGGGAACTGGGGCGGCAGCGAGCGGCTGGGGCAGTTGGGCGAGCGCGCAGCAAAGAGCAGCAGCGACAAGCGTCAGAGAGCAGTAACGGCAGCAGCAAAAAGCAGCATCAGCATAGACGGTAGCAAGCAGAGCAGCACAGCAGCTGCAGAACGCAGCGGCAGGAAGCAGCAGCGACCGGCTGTGAGCGCGCGTGGCGCACAGGGAGAGAGGGGCCAAGGGAGCAGGAGGCAAGCGGGGGCGCGACAGGGAGCTACGGCAGATGCGGGCGCAGCCGGGCGGCCGAGCGCGTGCACGTGGGCGCGGCCAGGGCACGCATTGGGCGGCCAGGATGCAAGGCGCGGGCGGGGTGAGCGTGACACGATCGTGGTGGCCGCGGCCATCGGTCGGCACTTGGGCGGCGCAACAGAGCGACGAACAGAGGGGGGAAACGAGGGGAATGGGGGTGGCGCTCACAGGGGAAGGCGGAGGACGCGTCTGGCGGGGCGGAGGAGCTCCGATGAGGTAGATCAGGCGCGGGGCGGCGGCAGCCATTGGCGAGGTAGATGCATCGATCCCAGCGATGTAGTGCGGCTCTGGTCGAATGGATCCCCGCAGATGATGCAGCAGACGACGACGGTCCTCTTCGGTGTGGTGTCATAGGTCGGGAGGGAGGTGGCCACGGCAACAAGGTCATCCACGGCGGGCGGAGCTTCAGTCGGTGCGTGTGGGAGAGGGAAACGGCAAGAGGGAGGAGGAGGGAAAGCTAGGGTTTCGACGAGGGGGTCGCGGGATTGTCTTGTAGGCGGCCAGGGGCATCGGATGGCCGCCACGCATGCCAAGGCACGGCCATGGTCGTGAATGCATGCCACGATCTCCTGTGAACAGGAGGAAGGAGAGTGGCGGCTGGGCTGGGTACTTTTCCTAGTGGGCCAAAATGTATAGGGTCATTCCTCCTCTCTTTCTTTTTATAAAATTGCTACTCTTTCCTATTTAGTTTAGATAGCAATTGATTTTTGTTGGAGCTCAAACTTTGCAGAAAAATGCTATGCAATATTCTAGGGCTGCACAAAAGTTTTTGGGGCATTTGCAAAGGTTGAAAATTTTGTTTATTTTGGAAAGGCCAAATTAAATACCTTTGGGCCACTTATTGAAATCCTAAGAATTTATTTGTGAGACAAATTAAGTTGGTTTCAACATGACACTGATCAGGAAAATTGTATAGAACTTCTTCGGACATTTTAGTTTTATAGCTTGAGGAGAAATAATTTTGACTTGTCTTTTAAGTTCGAAATTTTACGTCGGTTTGGGACAAAGTGATGATTAGCAAAATTCGATTATGATGATGTGGCACCATTAATAGGAGTTTACTGTAGCATGACACCCGGGGTGTTACAGTCATGGACCATATGAGATGTTCCACGAGTTGAAGTTAATATTTCAAGTAAATACCCGAGTTGAGAGATATGAAGTCTCCAACAAGTTCTATAGCTAAAAGATGGAGGAGAATATCTCAAGCAGTGAGCATGTGCTTAGATTGTCTGGGTACTACAATCGCTTGAATCAAGTGGGAGTTAATCTTTCAGATAAAATAGTGATTGACATAATTCTCTAGTCACCATCACCAAGTTAGTAGAACTTTGTGATGAACTATAATATACAAGGGATAACGGAAACAATTCCCAAGCTCTTCGTGATGCTGAAATCGACGAAGGTATAAATCAAGAAAAGCATCAAGTGTTAATGGTAGAACCACTAGTTTCAAGTAAAGGGACAAAGGGAAGAAAGGGGAACTTCAAGAAGAACGGCAAACAAGTTGCTGCTCAAGTGAGAAAAACCCAAGTCTGGACCTAAGCCTAAAACTGAGTGCTTCTACTGCAAAGGTACTGGTCATTAGAAGAGGAACTACCCCAAGTAAATGGCGGATAAGAAGGATGGCAAAGTAAACATAGGTATATTTGATATACATGTTATTGATGTGTACTTTACTAATGTTTATAGAAACCCCTTAGTATTTGATACTAGTTCAGTTGCTAAGAATAGTAACTCAAAATGGGAGTTGCAGAATGAACAGAGACTAGTTGAGGGTGAAGTGACGATGTGTATTGGAAATGGTTCCAAGATTGATATGATCATCATCGCACACTCCCTATACTTTCGGGATTAGTGTTAAACCTAAAATAAATGTTATTTCGTGTTTGCGTTGAGCATGAATTTGATTGGAACATGTTTATTGCAATACGGTTATTCATGTAAGTTAGAGAATAATTGTTGTTCTGTTTACATGAATAAAACCTTATATGGTCATACACCCAATGAAAATGGTTTGTTGGATCTCGATCGTGGTGATACACATTTTTTATTGAAGCCAAAAGATGCAAAGTTAATAATGATAGTGCAACTTATTTGTGGCACTGTCGTTTAGGTCATATTGGTATAAAGCGCATGAAGAAACTCCATACTGATGGACTTTTGGAACCACTTGATTGTGAATCACTTGGTACTTGCGAACCGTGCCTCATGGGCAAGATGACTAAAACGTCGTTCTCCGGTACTATGGAGAGAGCAACAGATTTGTTGGAAATCATACATACAGATGTATGTGGTCCGACGAATGTTGAGGCTCGTGGCGGATATCGTTATTTTCTCACCATCACAGATGATTTAAGCAGATATGGGTATATCTACTTAATGAAGCATAAGTCTGAAACATTTGAAAAGTTCAAAGAATTTCAGAGTGAAGTTGAAAATCATCGTAACAAGAAAATAAAGTTTCTACGATCTGATCGTGGAGGAGAATATTTGAGTTACGAGTTTGGTCTACATTTGAAGCAATGCGGGATAGTTTCGCAACTCACGCCACCCGGAACACCACAACGTAATGGTGTGTCCGAACATCGTAATCGTACTTTACTAGATATGGTGCGATCTATGATGTCTCTTACAGATTTACCGCTATCATTTTGGGGTTATGCTTTAGAGACGGCCGCATTCACGTTAAATAGGGCACCATCGAAATCCGTTGAGACGACGCCTTATGAACTGTGGTTTGGCAAGAAACCAAAGTTGTCGTTTCTTAAAGTTTGAGGTTGCAATGCTTATGTGAAAAAGTTTCAACCTGATAAGCTCAAACCCAAATCGGAGAAGTGCATCTTCATAGGATACCCAAAAGAAAATGTTGGGTACACCTTCTATCACAGATCCGAAGGCAAGATATTTATTGCTGAGAATGGATCCTTTCTAGAGAAGGAGTTTCTCTCGAAGGAAGTTAGTGGGAGGAAAGTAGAACTTGATGAGGTAACTGTACCTGCTCCCTTATTGGAAAGTAGTTCATCACAGAAATCTGTTCCTGTGACTACTACACCAATTAGTGAGGAAGCTAATGATGATGATCATGTAACTTCAGATCAAGTTACTACCAAACCTCGTAGGTAAACCAGAGTAAGATCCTCACCAGAGTGGTACGGTAATCCTATTCTGGAGGTCATGTTACTTGACCATGATGAGCCTACGAACTATGAGGAAGCGATGATGAGCCCAGATTCCGCAAAATGGCTTGAGGCCATGAAATCTGAGATGAGATCCATGTATGAGAACAAAGTATGGACTTTGATTGACTTGCCCATTGATCAGCGAGCCATTGAGATTAAATGGATCTTCAAGAGGAAGACGGACGCTGATAGTAGTGTTACTATCTACAAAGCTAGAATTGTCGCAAAAAGGTTTTCGACAAGTTCAAGGTGTTGACTACGATGAGAGTTTCTCACTCGTATCTATGCTTAAGTGTGTCCGAATCATGTTAGCAATTGCCGCATTTTATGAAATCTGGCAAATGGATAAACAAAATTGCATTCCTTAATGGATTTATTAAAGAAGAGTTGTATATCATGCAACCAGAAGGTTTTGTCAATCCTAAAGGTACTAACAAAATATGCAAGCACCAGCGATCCATCTATGGACTGGTGCAAGCATCTCGGAGTTGGAATATACGCTTCGAGGGACGTCATCGGGCTGAACGTGTGCTGAAGTCGGAGGTGTCGTACGTTTGGTACTTGATCGGTCGGATCGTAAAGACGTACGACTACATCAACCGTGTTGTGCTAACGCTTCCGCTTTCGGTCTACGAGGGTACGTAGACAACACTCTCCCCTCTCATTGCTATGCATCACCATGATCTTGCGTGTGCGTAGGATAATTTTTGAAATTACTATGTTCCCCAACAGGGACAACCCACCAGGGCGCGCTAGGAGGCCCACGCGCGCCCTGGTGGGTTGTGCCCACCTCGGGTGCCCCCCGGACCGCCTCTTTGCTCTATAAATACCCAAATATTCCCAAAACCCTAGGGGAGTCGACGAAATATTCATCCAGCTACCATAGAGTCCAGAACCACTAGATCCAATCTAGACACCATCAAGGAGGGGTTCACCACTTCCATTGGTGCCTCTACAATGATGCATGAGTAGTTCTTTGTAGACCTTCGGGTCCGTAGTTAGTAGCTAGATGGCTTCATCTCTCTCTCTCTCTCTTGATTCTCAATACAATGGTCTCTTGGAGATCTATATGATGTAACTCTTTTGCGGTGTGTTTGTTGGGATCGATGAACTTTGAGTTTATGATCAGATCTATCTTTTTATATCCATGAAAGTATTTGAGTTTCTTTGATCTCTTTTATGCATGATATCTTATAGCCTCATATTTCTTCTCTGATATTTGGGTTTTGTTTGGCCAACTTGATCTATTTATCTTGCAATGGGAAGAGGTGCCCGGTAGTGGGTTCGATCTTACAGTGCTTGATCCCAGTGACAGAAAGGGAACCGACACGTATGTATAGTTGCTACTAAGGATAAAAAGATGGGATCTATATCTACCGCCATAGATAAACGGATCGCGTCTACATCATCTCATCGTTCTTATTGCATTACTCCGTTTTTTCATGAACTTAATACACTACATGCATGCTGGATAGCGGTCGATGTGTGGAGTAATAGTAGTAGGTGTAGGCAGGAGTTGGTCTACTAATCTTGGAACTAATGCCTATGTAATGATCATTGCCTGGATATCATCATAATTATTTGAGGTTCTATCAATTGCCCAACAGTAATTTGTTTACCCACCATTTGTTATTTTTCTCGAGAGAAGCCACTAGTGAAACCTACGGCCCCCGGGTCTTCTTTCTCATATATTTGCCTTTGCGATCTATTTTTCTCTTGCTTTTATTTTCAGATCTATTAAACCAAAAATACAAAAAATACTTTGCTGCACTTTATTTTATTTGTGATCTATTATCCACCACAAATTTATCTCCCGTCTACGCACCGTTTCTGGCGCCGTTCCCCGAAAGGGATTGACAACCCCTTTAACACGTCGGGTTGCGAGGTGATGTTATTTCTGTGCAGGGGCTGTTTACATTGTATTGCCTGGTTCTCCTACTGGTTCGATAACCTTGGTTTCATATCTGAGGGAAATACCTACCGCCACTGTGACGCATCATCCCTTCCTCTTTGGGGAAATACCGACGTAGCTTCAGGCGACATCAAAAGGAATTTTTGGCGCCGTTGCCGGGGAAAATCAAGTCAAGATAGCCGCCCGTCAACACGCCATTTCTGGCGCTGTTGCCGGGGAGGATCATCAACATCTACCAGGTTCCTAATCACAAATGTCATCTCCTCGCAATTTACATTATTTGCCATTTGCCTCTCGTTTTCCTCTCCCCCACTTCACAAAAATTTGTTGTTTTATTCGCCCTCTTTTTCGTTCGCCTTTTTCTCGTCCTTTCTTTTGTTTGCTTGTGTTGCAATGTGCCTTCTATATGCTTGCATCTTCGCTTGCTAAAAATCTATTGATATGGATCCCCATCCACTTGCTAATATTTTTAAAAGATCCAATCATAATGAACCAACTGCTAGTGAGTTGAGTGCACTAGATTATCTTCATGAAGTTTTGCTTGAGAATCCTGAATCTGAAAATTGTGATGAAGAAATTTATGAAGTGATTCATTATAGCTCCTTGAATGAAAAGCATGATTACAATAATTTTACTATAAATTCCATTAATGTCAATTGTGCTAATAATATGCAAAACCCCAAGCTTGGGGATGCTTGTTTTATCTTGTCTGCTACTTATTGCAATGATCATGATTGGGGTGATAATGTTTCTTATGATCTTGAAAATTTATTTAAGCCTCATGATGAATATGTTTGCAATAATATTGAAAGTGGGTTTGGAAGAGTGTCAACTTTAGCTAAAAATAATCCCACATATTTGGAGAGTGTTCAATCTTATGAATTTTTTTATGGAAGTGGGTTTGGAGAGGTCATGACTTTATTTGATGATAATCCCACTATTTTGGAAGTGTGTCAACTTTGCATGCATGTGGATCATAAAGAGAAAATTTTATATGATAGTTATATTATTGAATTTGGTTATGATCCTACATATAATTATTATGAGAGAGGAAAATATGGTTGTAGAAATTTTCATGTCATTAAATTTCCTCTCGTTGTGTTGAGATTGCCAATGTTTTATTCCTCTCCTTTGCATATGCTATATGTTTCTTGTATTGAGTCTTGATAATTTGTTTTCCTATAAAATTCCTAAGCATAGGAAGTATGTTAGACTTAAATGTGTTTGTAACATGTTTCATGATGCTCTCTTTGTGTTTCTTATCTGTTGTGTGAGCATTGTTGAAATATTATGCCTAGCTAAGGGCGTAAAACGATAGCGCTTGTTGGGAGGCAACCCAATGAATAAAATTTATTTTTGCTTTTTGCTTCCTATTTTTGAGTGTTAGCACAATTATGCTATTGTCATTATTGTGTTTTAGTTAGTGTTTGTGCCAAGTAAAACCTTTAGGATCTTCTTGGGTGATAGTTGTTTGATCTTGCTGAAGAAACAGAAACTTATATGCTCATGAAATTAATTTTCATTTTTTACCAAAGAGAGAGAAAATACTCATTCCAATTGCAGTAGATCAATATACAAATTCCTCGGGTCGTCCTAGTTTTTCAGAATGTTTAGAATTACAGAAGTATTCGAAATATTCAGATTGCTACAGACCGTTCTGTTTTGACAGATTCTGTTTTCTTTCTGTTGTGTGCTTATTTTGATGGCTCTATGGTTTTATTCGATGAGTTTTTGCCATAGAAAAATTGGAATACATTAGATATAATACAAAACAAAATATGAATTGGTTTGATACAGCACTTATAGTAGTGATTTATTATTCTTACACTAACGGATCTCACGAAGGCTTTGTAGAGTTTTGTGTGATTGAAGTTTTCAAGTTTTGGGTTATCTTACGATGGATGAAGGAAGGATGTAAGAGCCTAAGCTTGGGGATGCCCCGGCATCCCAATCTATTGTCCAAGAATGAGCAACCAACTAAGCTTGGGGATGCCCCCGAGTGGCATCCCCGCTTTCTTCCAACAACTATCGGTATTTTACTCGTGACTATATTTTATTCGTCACATAATATGTGTTTTGCTTGGAGGGTCTTGTATGATATGTGTCTTTGCTTGTTTTATTTTGTGTTTTAAGTCATCAATCCTGTCTGGACATACCTATTTGAGAGAGCCAAAATTATATCTTGACTTGTTAGAATTGCTCTCTATGCTTCACTTAATTTTTTTATGAGCAATGGACTTGCTCTGGTGCTTCACTTATATCTTTTTGAGCATGGTGTGCTTTGTTATTTTTGAAGAAATGCTCTCTTGCTTCACTTAGATTTATTTGAGAGTTAGTAAAATTTTGAAGAAATTCTCTCTTGCTTCACTTGAATTATTTTGAGAGAAAGAAAATTTGTTATGCTCATGATCTTCACTTATATTTGTTTGAGCTTATGAAAAGGAGCACGTGAAAATTAGTCCCCAAAGTGATAGATATCCAAGAAGGATAAAAGAAAAAAATAGAATGTGTCATGAAGATCATGGGACAAAACAAAATTGATTCTTAGTAATAGTTTTGAGATATGATGATGTGATATGTGAGTCATCTTGATGAGTAATTATGCTTTAGTAGGAATATTGGTGTTAAGGTTTGTGATTCCCTATGCATGCACGAAAGTCAATAATCATGCAATGAAAATTATATCCTACTTGTGGTGCATTATTCGGTGTTAATTATGCTTAATGCTTGCTTATGAGATTATTCGTTTCTTGGTTGGTCGCTTCCTAATCTTTTTGCTAGCCTTCATTTTGCACTAGGTATAACTTATACTTGTGCATCAAAAATCCTTTAAACCAGTTTTGCCACATGAGTCTACTATATCTACCTATATGTGGTATTCTTTTGCCGTTCTAAGAAAATTTGCATGTGTCATCTCTAATTTTGAAAATAAACTTCTCTTTTGTGTGTTTGTTTCGCTCGCGAAGCGGTGAGGGGTGGCTAATATTTTCCATGCTAGATGTGTTATTTCTCAAGATGAGTGTTTACTCACTTGTCATTGCACGAGAGTAAGGCAAAGGTATTAGGGATGCCAGTCCCGAAATGCAAAAATAAATGAATTTACTTTATGTTGTCAAATAATAAATTCCTTGGAAAGTGTTGGTATGGAGGGCATCCGTGGACACGGTTAGCCATGGAAAGTGAAAGTTATGGTGGAAAAAGGAATAAACTTTATTTTTTGTTTGGGAACCGCCTATGATATATCTATGCATGGAAAGTATTGGGAACTCTAAGTGGTTTTCGTTGGTGGGATGGATACACCTCCCAAAATGTTTTTATCTCAAATTTTTCGCTTTGAGCTCTGGCACCTCTACAAATCCCTACTTCCCTCTATGAAGGGACTATTTTTACTTTATGCAATTTTTATTTTGAGTCTCCATCTTCTCTTATAAAAGCACCAACTAGGAGGCAATATGATTGTGTTTAAGTATTGGGTGTAGTTAATATTCGAGTGTGTTTCATGAATGGATCAATGTTTGAGCATGATGGGCTAGGGATAGCTTATTTTAGCGTCGATATTTTGAAAGACATGGTTGCTTGTTGATATGATTGAGTATCTAAATTATTATGTTAAAACTAGACTATTGCTTTGAATCACATAAAAGTCCAAATGTCCATGCTATAAAGAAAAGAATATGATATGACATGATGAATAGCACTCCACATCAAAAAAACTGTTTTTATCACCTACCTACTCGAGGACGAGTAGGAGTTAAGCTTACGGATGCTGATACGTCTCCAATGTATCTATAATTTTTTATTGTTCCATGTTGTTTTATTATCAATCTTGGATGTTTTATAATCATTTTATAGTCATTTTATATCATTTTTTGGTACTAACCTATTGACATCGTGCCAAGTGCCAGTTGTTGTTTTTCCATGTTTTTTACATCGCAGAAAATCAATATCAAATGGAGTCCAAATGCCACAAAACTTCACGGAGATTTTTTATGGACTAGAAGGAAGATATTGGGCCCTGGTAGTACCTGGGGGAGTCCCGAGGAGGGGACAACCCACCAGGGCGCCAGGAGGCCCAGGCGCACCCTGGTGGGTTATGCCCACCTCAGGTGCTCCCCGGACTGCCTCTTTGCTCTATAAATACCCCAATTATTCCCAAAACCCTAGGGGAGTCGACGAAATATTCATCCAGACGTCACAGAGCCCAGAACCACCAGATCCAATCTAGACACCATCACGGAGGGGTTCACCACTTCCATTGGTGCCTCTCCGATGATGTGTGAGAAGTTCTTTGTAGACCTTCGGGTCCGTAGTTAGTAGCTAGATGGCTTCATCTCTCTCTCTCTTGATTCTAAATACAATGGTCTCTTGGAGATCCATATGATGTAACTCTTTTTCGGTGTGTTTGTTGGGATCGATGAACATTGAGTTTATGATCAGATCTATCTTTTTATATCCATGAAAGTATTTGAGTTTCTTTGATCTCTTTTATGCATGATCTCATATAGCCTCCAATTTCTTCTCTGATATTTGGGTATTGTTTGGCCAACTTGATCTATTTATCTTGCAATGGGAAGAGGTGCCCGGTAGTGGGTTCGATCTTAAGGTGCTTGATCCCAGTGACAGAAAGGGAACCGACACGTATGTATCGTTGCTACTAAGGATAAAAGGATGGGATCTATATCTACTGCCATAGATAAACTGAAGGAAATATGCCCTAGAGGCAATAATAAAGTTATTATTTATTTCCTTATATCATGATAAATGTTTATTATTCATGCTAGAATTGTATTAACCGGAAACATAATACATGTGTGAATACATAGACAAACAGAGTGTCACTAGTATGCCTCTACTTGACTAGCTCGTTAATCGAAGATGGTTATGTTTCCTAACCATAAACAAAAGAGTTGTTATTTGATTAACGGGATCACATCATTAGGAGAATGATGTGATTGACATGACCCATTCCATTAGCTTAGCACCCGATCGTTTAGTATGTTGCTATTGCTTTCTTCATGACTTATACATGTTCCTATGACTATGAGATTATGCAACTCCCGTTTGCCGGAGGAACACTTTGTGTGCTACCAAACGTCACAACGTAACTAGGTGATTATAAAGGATCTCTACAGGTGCATCCAAAGGTAAATGTTGGGTTGGCGCATTTCGAGATTAGGATTTGTCATTCCGATTGTCGGAGAGGTATCTCTGGGCCCTCTCGGTAATGCACATCACATAAGCCTTGCAAGCATTGCAACTAATGAGTTAGTTGCAAGATGATGTATTACGGAACGAGTAAAGAGACTTGCCGGTAACGAGATTGAACTACGTATTGAGATACCGACGATCAAATCTCGGGCAAGTAACATACCGATGACAAAGGGAACAAAGTATGTTGTTATGCGGTCTGACCGATAAAGATCTTCGTAGAATATGTGGGAGCCAATATGAGCATCCAGGTTCCGCTATTGGTTATTGACCGGAGACGTGTCTCGGTCATGTCTACATTGTTCTCGAACTCGTAGGGTCCGCACGCTTAAGGTTTCGATGACAGATATATTATGAGTTTATGAGTTTTGATGTAGCGAAGGAGTTCAGAGTCCCGGATGAGCTCGGGGACATGACGAGGAGTCTCGAAATGGTCAAGACGTAAAGATCGATATATTGGACGACTATATTCGGACATCGGAAAGGTTCCGAGTGATTCAGGTATTTTCGGAGGTACCAGGGAGTTACGGGAATACGAGTAAGAAGCAATGGGCCTTAATGGGCCTTAGTGGAAAGGACCAGGAGGTGGCGCGCGCCCCACCCAAGCCCAGTCCGAATTGGACAAGGGGTTTGGGGCACGACCCCTCTCTCCCTTCCTTCCCCTCTTCCCCCCTTTCCCCCCTTCTCCTAGTTGGACTAGGAAAGGTGGAAACCTACTCCAACTAGGAGTAGGAATCCTACTCCTCCTTGGCGCGCCCACAAGGGCCGGCCGGCCTCCCCCTTGCCCCTTTATATACGGGGGCAGGGGCACCCCATAGACACACAAGTTGATCAACGTGATCATATTCTTAGCCGTGTGCGGTGCCCCCTTCCACCATAATCCTCGATAATATTGTAGCGGTGCTTAGGCGAAGCCCTGTGACGGTAGTACATCAAGATCGTCACCACGCCGTCGTGCTGACGAAACTCTTCCCTGACACTTTGCTGGATCGGAGTCCGGGGATCGTCATCGAGCTGAACGTGTGCTAGAACTCGGAGGTGCCGTAGTTTCGGTGCTTGATCGGTCGGGCCGTGAAGGCGTACGACTACATCAACCGCGTTGTGCTAACGCTTCCGCTGTCGGTCTACAAGGGTACGTAGATCACACTCTTCCCACGTTGCTATGCATCACCATGATCTTGCGTGTGCGTAGGAATTTTTTTTGAAATTACTACGTTCCCCAACAGTGGCATCCGAGCCTAGGTTTTATGTGTTGATGTTATATGCACGAGTAGAACACAAGTGAGTTGTGGGTGATATAAGTCATGCTGCTTACCAGCATGTCATACTTTGGTTCGGCGGTATTGTTGGACGAAGCGGCCCGGACCGACATTACGCGTACGCTTACGCGAGACCGGTTCTCCCGACGTGCTTTGCACAAAGGTGGCTAGCGGGTGACAGTTTCTCCAACTTTAGTTGAACCGAGTGTGGCTATGCCCGGTCCTTGCGAAGGTTAAAACAGCACCAACTTGACAAACTATCGTTGTGGTTTTGATGCGTAGGTAAGATTGGTTCTTGCTTAAGCCCATAGCAGCCACGTAAAACTTGCAACAACAAAGTAGAGGACATCTAACTTGTTTTTGCAGGGCATGTTGTGATGTGATATGGTCAAGACATGATGCTAAATTTTATTGTATGAGATGATCATGTTTTGTAACCGAGTTATCGGCAACTGGCAGGAGCCATATGGTTGTCGCTTTATTGTATGCAATGCAATCGCGCTGTAATGCTTTACTTTATCACTAAGCGGTAGCGATAGTCGTGGAAGCATAAGATTGGCGAGACGACAACGATGCTACGATGGAGATCAAGCTGTCGCGCCGGTGACGATGGTGATCATGACGGTGCTTCGAAGATGGAGATCACAAGCACAAGATGATGGTGGCCATATCATATCACTTATATTGATTGCATGTGATGTTTATCTTTTATGCATCTTATCTTGCTTTGATTGACGGTTGCATTATAAGATGATCTCTCACTAATTATCAAGAAGTGTTCTCCCTGAGTATGCACCGTTGCGAAAGTTCTTCGTGCTGAGACACCATGTGATGATCGGGTGTGATAGGCTCTACGTTCAAATACAACGGGTGCAAAACAGTTGCACACATAGAATACTCAGGTTATACTTGACGAGCCAAGCATATACAGATATGGCCTCGGAACACGGAGACCGAAAGGTCGAGCGTGAATCATATAGCAGATATGATCAACATAGCGATGTTCACCAATGAAACTACTCCATCTCATGTGATGATCGGACATGGTTTAGTTGATTTGGATCACGTAATCACTTAGAGGATTAGAGGGATGTCTATCTAAGTGGGAGTTCTTAAGTAATATGATTAATTGAACTTAAATTTATCATGAACTTAGTCCTGGTAGTATTTTGCAAATTATGTTGTAGATTAATAGCTCGCGTTGTTGCTTCCCTGTGTTTATTTTGATATGTTCCTAGAGAAAATTGTGTTGAAAGATGTTAGTAGCAATGATGCGGATTGGATCCGTGATCTGAGGTTTATCCTCATTGCTGCACAGAAGAATTATGTCCTTGATGCACCGCTAGGTGACGGACCTATTGCAGGAGCAGATGCAGACGTTATGAACGTTTGGCTAGCTCAATATGATGACTACTTGATAGTTTAGTGCACCATGCTTAATGGCTTAGAATCGGTACTTCAAAGACGTTTTGAACGTCATGGAGCATATGAGATGTTCCAGGAGTTGAAGTTAATATTTCAAGCAAATACCCGAGTTGAGAGATATGAAGTCTCCAATAAGTTCTATAGCTAAAAGTTGGAGGAGAATCGCTCAACTAGTGAGCATGTGCTCAGATTGTCTGAGTACTACAATCGCTTGAATCAAGTGGGAGTTAATCTTCCAGATAAGATAGTGATTGACAGAATTCTCTAGTCACCATCACCAAGTTAGTAGAACTTCGTGATGAACTATGATATGCAATGGATAACGGAAACGATTCCCAAGCTCTTCGTAATGCGGAAATTGACGAAGGTAGAAATCGATAAAAACATCAAGTGTTGATGGTAGACAAGACCACTAGTTTCAAGAAAAGGGCAGAGGGAAGAAGGGGAACTTCAAGAAGAACAGCAAGCAAGTTGCTGCTCAAGTGAAGAAGCCCAAGTCTGGTCCTAAGCCTGAGACTAAGTGTTTCTACTGCAAAGGGACTGGTCAATGGAAGCGGAACTACCCCAAGTGATTGGCAGATAAGAAGGATGGCAAAGTGAACATAAGTATATTTGATATACATGTTATTGAAGTGTACTTTACTAGTGTTTATAGCAACCCCTCAGTATTTGATACTAGTTCAGTTGCTAAGATTAGTAACTCGAAACGGGAATTGCAGAATAAACAGAGACTAGTTAAGGGTGAAGTGACGATGTGTGTTGGAAGTGGTTCCAAGATTGATATGATCATCATCGCACACTCCCTATAATTTCGGGATTAGTGTTGAACCTAAATAAGTGTTATTTGGTGTTTGCGTTGAGCATGAATATGATTTGATCATGTTTATTGTAATACGGTTATTCATTTAAGTAAGAGAATAAATTGTTGTTCTATTTACAGGAATAAAACCTTATATGGTTACACACCCAATGAAAATAGTTCATTGGATCTCGATCATAGTGATACACATAATCATAATATTGAAACCAAAAGATGCAAAGTTAATAATGATAGTGCAACTTATTTGTGGCACTGCCGTTTAGGTCATATTGGTGTAAAGCGCATGAAGAAACTCCATGCTGATGGGCTTTTGGAATCACTTGATTATGAATCAGTTGATGCTTGCGAACCATGCCTCATGGGCAAGATGACTAAGACTCCATTCTTCGGAACAATGGAGCGAGCAACAGATTTGTTGGAAATCATACATACTGATGTATGTGGTCCGATGAATATTGAGGCTCGTGACAGGTATCATTATTTTCTGTTCTTCACAGATAATTTGAGCAGATGTGAGTATATCTACTTGATGAAACATAAGTCTGAAACATTTGAAAAGTTCAAAGAATTTCAGAGTGAAGTGGAATATCATCGTAACAAGAAAATAAAGTTTCTGCGATCTGATCGTGGAGAAGAGTATTTGAATTACGAGTTTGGTCTTCAGTTAAAACAATGTGAAATAGTTTCAATACTCACGCCACCTGGAACACCACAGTGTAATGGTGTGTTCGAACGTCGTAATCGTACTTTATTTGATATGGTGCCATCTATGATGTCTCTTACGGATCTACCACTATAGTTTTGGGGTTATGCATTAAAGACAGCTGCATTCACGTTTAAAAGGGCACCATCTAAGTCCGTTGAGATGACACAATCTGAACTGTGGTTTGGCAAGAAACCAAAGTTGTCGTTTCTTAAAGTTTGGGATTGTGATGCTTATATGAAAAAGTTTCATCCTGATAAGCTCAAACCCAAATCGGAGAAATATGTCTTCATAGGATACCCAAAGGAGACTGTGGGTACACCTTCTATCACAGATCCGAAGGCAAGACATTCGTTGCTAAGAATGGATCCTTTCTAGAGAAGGAGTTTCTCTCGAAAGAAGTGAGTGGGAGGAAAGTAGAACTTGATGAGGTAATTGTACCTTCTCCCTTATTGGAAAGTAGTTCATCACAGAAATCTGTTCCTGTGACTACTACACCAATTAGTGAGGAAGCTAATGATGATGATCATGTAACTTCAGATCAAGTTACTACCGAATCTCGTAGGTAAACCAGAGTGAGATCCGCACCAGAGTGGTACGGTAATCCTGTTCTGGAAATCATGTTACTAGACCATGACGAACTTGCGAACTATGAGGAAGCGATGATGAGCCCAGATTCCGCGAAATGTTTGAGGCCATGAAATCTGAGATGAGATCCATGTATGAGAACAAAGTATGGACTTTGATTGACTTGCCCAATGATCGGCGAGCCATTGAGATTAAATGGATCTTCAAGAGGAAGACGGACGCTGATAGTAGTGTTACTATCTACAAAGCTAGAATTTTCGCAAAAAGGTTTTCGACAAGTTCAAGGGTGTTGACTATGATGAGAGTTTCTCACTCGTATCTATGCTTAAGTCTGTCCGAATCATGTTAGCAATTGCCGCATTTTATGAAATCCAGCAAATGGATGTCAAAACTGCATTCTTGAATGGATTTCTGGAAGAAGAGTTGTATATGATGCAGCCGGAAGGTTTTGTCGATCCAAAAGGAGCTAACAAAGTGTGCAAGCTCCAGCGATCCATTTATGGACTGGTGCAAGCCTCTCGGAGTTGGAATAAATGCTTTGATAGTATGATCAAAGCATATAGTTTTATACAGACTTGCAGTGAAGCCTGTATTTACAAGAAAGTGAGTGGGAGCACTACAGCATTTCTGATAAGTATATGTGAATGACATATTGTTGATCGGAAATAATGTAGAATTATTCTACAAAGCATAAAGGAGTGTTTTTAAAGAAGTTTTTCAAAGAAAACCTCGGTGAAGCTGCTTACATATTAAGCATCAAAATCTATAGAGATAGATCAAGACGCTTGATAAGTTTTTTCAATGAGTACATACCTTGACAATATTTTGAAGTTGTTCAAAAATGGAACAGTCAAAGAAAGAGTTCTTGGCTGTGTTACAAGGTATGAAATTGAGTAAGACTCAAAGCCCGACCACGGCAGAAGATAGAAAGAGAATGAAAGTCATTCCCTATGCCTCAGCCATAGGTTCTATAAAGTATGCCATGATGTGTACCAGATCTATTTTATACCCTACACTGTGTTAAGCAAGGGAGTACAATAGTGATCTAAGAGTAAATCACTAGACATTGGTCAAAATTATCCTTAGTGGAATAAGGAAATATTTCTCGATTATGGAGGTGACAAAAGGTTCGTCGTAAAAAGTTACGTCGATGCAAGTTTTGACACAGATCTGGATGACTCTAAGTCTCGATCTAGATACATATTGAAAGAGGGAGCAATTAGCTAGAGTAGCTCCGTGCAGAGCATTGTAGACATAGAATTCGCCAAATACTTACGGATCTGTATGTGACAGACCCGTTGACTAAAATTATCTCACAAGCAAAACATGATCACACCTTAGTACTCTTTGGGTGTTAATCACATAAATGATGTGAACTAGATTATTGACTCTAGTAAACCCTTTGGGTATAGGTCACATGACGATGTGAACTATGGGTTTTAATCACATGGTGATGTGAACTCTTAGTGTTGAATCACATGGCAATGTGAACTAGATTATTGACTCTAGTGCAAGTGGGAGACTAAAGGAAATATGCCCTAAAGGCAATAATAAAGTTATTAGTTATTTCCTTATATCATGATAAATGTTTATTATTCATGCTAGAATTGTATTAACCGGAAACATAATACATGTGTGAATACATAGACAAACAGAGTGTCACTAGTATGCCTCTACATGACTAGCTCGTTAATCGAAGATGGTTATGTTTCCTAACCATAAACAAAAGAGTTGTTATTTGATTAACGAGATCACATCATTAGGAGAATGATGTGATTGACATGACCCATTCCATTAGCTTAGCACCCGATCGTTTAGTATGTTGCTATTGCTTTCTTCATGACTTATACATGTTCCTATGACTATGAGATTATGCAACTCCCGTTTGCTGGAGGAACACTTTGTGTTCTACCAAACGTCACAACGTAACTGGGTGATTATAAAGGAGCTCTACAGGTGTCTCCAAAGGTAAATGTTGGGCTGGCGTATTTCGAGATTAGGATTTGTCACTCCGATTGTCGGAGAGGTATCTTCTGGCCCTCTCGGTAATGCACATCACATAAGCCTTGCAAGCATTGCAACTAATGAGTTAGTTGCGAGATGATGTATTACGGAATGAGTAAAGAGACTTGTCGGTAACGAGATTGAACTAGGTATTGAGATACCGACGATCAAATCTCGGGCAAGTAACATACCGATGACAAAGGGAACAAAGTATGTTGTTATGCGGTCTGACCGATAAAGATCTTCGTAGAATATGTGGGAGCCAATATGAGCATCCAGGTTCCGCTATTGGTTATTGACCGGAGACGTGTCTCGGTCATGTCTACATTGTTCTCGAACCCGTAGGGTCCGCACGCTTAAGGTTTCGATGACAAGTATATTATGAGTTTATGAGTTTTGATGTCCGAAGGAGTTCGGAATCCCGGATGAGATCTCGGACATGACGAGGAGTCTCGAAATGGTCGAGACGTAAAGATCGATATATTGGACGACTATATTCGGACATCGGAAAGGTTCCGAGTGATTCGGGTATTTTCGGAGGTACCAGGGAGTTACGGGAATACGAGGAAGAAGAAATGGGCCTTAATGGGCCTTAGTGGAAAGGACCAGGAGGTGGCGCGCGCCCCTCCCAAGCCCAGTCCGAATTGGACAAGGGGTTTGGGGCGCGGCCCCTCTCTCCCTTCCTTCCCCTCTTCCCCCCTTTTCCCCCCTTCTCCTAGTTGGACTAGGAAAGGTGGAAACCTACTCCAACTAGGAGTAGGAATCCTACTCCTCCTTGGCGCGCCCACAAGGGCCGGCCGGCCTCCCCCTTGCTCCTTTATATACGGGGGCAGGGGGCACCCCATAGACACACAAGTTGATCGACGTGATCATATTCTTAGCCGTGTGCGGTGCCCCCTTCCACCATAATCCTCGATAATATTGTAGCGGTGCTTAGGCAAAGCCCTGCGACGGTAGTACATCAAGATCGTCACCACGCCGTCGTGCTGACGGAACTCTTCCCCAACACTTTGCTAGATCGGAGTCCGGGGATCGTCATCGAACTGAACGTGTGCTAGAACTCAGAGGTGTCGTAGTTTCGGTGCTTGATCGGTCGGGCCGTGAAGACGTACGACTACATCAACCGCGTTGTGCTAACGCTTGCGCTGTCGGTCTACAAGGGTACGTAGATCACACTCTTCCCTCGTTGCTATGCATCACGATGATCTTGCGTGTGCGTAGGAATTTTTTTTTGAAATTACTACGTTCCCCAACATAAACGGATCTCGTCTACATCATATCATCGTTCTTATTGCATTACTCTGTTTTTCCATGAACTTAATACACTAGATGCATGCTGGATAGCGGTCGATGTGTGGAGTAATAGTAGTAGATGCAGGCAGGATTCGGTCTACTAATGTTGGAACTGATGCCTATGTAATGATCATTGCCTGGATATCGTCATAATTATTTGAGGTTCTATCAATTGCCCAACAGTAATTTGTTTACCCACCGTTTGCTATTTTTCTCGAGAGAAGCCACTAGTGAAACCTACGGCCCTCGGGTCTTCTTTCTCATATATTTGCCTTTGCGATCTATTTTTCTCTTGCTTTTATTTTCAGATCTATTAAACCAAAAATACAAAAGTACTTTGCTGCACTTTATTTTATTTGCGATCTATTATCTATCACAAATTTATCTCCCGTCCACGCACCGTTTCTGGCGCCATTACCCAAAAGGGATTGACAACCCCTTTAACACGTCGGGTTCCGAGGTGTTGTTATTTGTGTGCAGGGGCTGTTTACGTTGTGTTGCTTGGTTCTCCTAATGGTTCGATAACCTTGGTTTCATATCTGAGGGAAATACCTACCGCCGCTGTACTGCATCATCCCTTCCTCTTCGGGCAAATACCGACGTAGCTTCAGGCGACATCAGGTATCATAACCTTTTCTAAAGCAAAGGGCTTGGGATCACTGGACTGATGGTCATTTTGCTTCACTGGAACTCCTTGAGTGGCTTTCTCAGATTCAAGCACAAGGGCCTTTTCTTTCGGTGAGACATCAACTAGGGGTGGTACGATAACTTCTTGAGACTCAAGTGTCTCAGCTTGTTCTCCTTCAGCATGCTGCGGCAGCACTGGTGGTACAGCTTGGTGTGGCAGAACAGACGGTGCAACTTCTTGAACTCTCTCTTCGGGAGCCATGGGATCTTCAAGCTTCTTCTCTTCCTGTTTTGGCTGTGAAGCCAAAGAACTAGGACCAGGGTCAACCTCCATCAAGGCAGGAGCACTAGATGAGGAGACCGTGGGGGTAGTACCTTGGGCAGCAACTTGCTCCCCCTCAACCTTTTCTCCCTCCTTTGTGGATCCGGAGGGATCAGCTGGAATATTATTCAAAGGCGACGGGACTGCCTTTTCCATCTCAAGCTCTTCGTCAATCTTTTCTTCGTGAGCATTTTGCTCGGGCATGATGTTCACTGCATCAAGATTGACAAGATACATATCCACGACATCGGATTCTTATTCGACTGAGGTAGGAATGGCAACTACCCGAGCCTCAGCTTATTGCTTGGTAACTTTCTCGGGACGAGGGATGGTGGAATCTATTATAGTGGGACACTTGCATCAATAGGTGCATCAGAGGTTGCAGATTAGATATGATGATCCCTAATCTCTTTTGGCTTATTAGCTCTGGCTTGATCTCTCTGATGTTTTCCTTCTTTTTCCCTATGTCGAGAAAGATCTTCTTGACGCCTTATCTCATTGTTTCTACGATCACACAGTTGAGAGACATCCATTTTCATCTTGGAGTGCCAATCAATCTTGTTATTCCTCATGACTGTGAGTGCTTTGGTGAATCGAGAATTCCTTTGTTCACATCCTTTCTTTCAGACTCAGATTTGGCTTCCCTTCTCATTTTCTCAAGAAGCTTCTTGTCATCGACAGCTTGATTGAGTTCTCTGGTGATTTCTTTCAGATCAATGAAGTGCTTAGCTAACATCTTGGTAACATCTTTAGGCAAACCCAAACTGCTCAACTCAGCTAGATTTGCATCATAGGAGGCACCTTCAATGATGTCAAATATAAGATGGAAATCATATTCCTCTATGGAAGCAGGAATGATTTTCTTCGCCTTCTTGGCAGAAGCAGCAGTTTTTTCATCAGGAATCAACTTTCTCTTTGCCACATGTATTTGATTTCATCATCATGGTTGACAAACAGCAGATCCGTTGAAGCAGAATGCTATGGGAGCTCTGGAGTTTGTCTCCGGACACGTGGTATTGCAAGCAAGTCCAGATAGTCATAGTCTTTGAAGAGGCCCTTCTTGGCTAAATCCTTGTTAGAGAAATGCCTTCTCAGCAAGGTCCGCGATCTCTTCCTTGCACCCTTCTCATGCAGAAGAATTTGAAGGGTGTGATTATGAATCAAATTCAGTTCAGCCAGCAATTCCATCTTCTCATTTCTATCCATTCTGATGTGTCTTTCCAAAGTCTGCTGTGTGCGAATGCAAATCTCATAGAGTGATGGATTTTCCTCATGGGGAACTTCAATCTTGGCTTCTTTAACCTTCGGTACATATTAGATGCAGAAGCAGTTGCATCAGTAGTATCAACAGGTTCCTTCCCTTTTCTTTATTCTTTCACACTGCGCGGAGTGTCACAGACAGGTGGCTTGAATACCTTCAGTACATAGGCCCAAAAGAAATTTTCATTTGTGAGCTGCTCAATGACAAACATGATCCAAGGAGCATAGGGCTTCATTGACTGAGGGTTGTCTGTAGCACTTGCCAGATTCCGAATGAAAAGGTCAGGAATGTCAAATTTAGTTCCCTGGGATATTAGCACAAGAGCATTTCCTACGATGCCTTTGATGGAGTTGGGCCTGTTAGTTGGCGTGATGGTATTGCACAGAATGTGGAATAGCACTTTGTTGTCATAGGCCAACTTCTTCGGATCAACATCGATGCATTCATTGCCCACCAAGGTGGGATCCATCGGGATGTGGAGTTGTTCATCGGACACTTCCTAGAAATGCAGTCTGTGTTCTCTGTCATTCTCAAATTCACGTCGAGGCAAATTTATCAGTGCTAGAAAATGATCTGCTGGGCATTTGATTCTCTCTCTGCCAGTCATCCATTCCAGCGTCCATGTTGAAGTATTTTCCATTTTCCCTATGATGTATAGTGTGGTGTAGAACTGAAGAATAATCTCTTCGTTCCAGCCATGATTGAATCGCATAAAGCCCTTTAGAAGAGCATGTTCGATATGGTCAAGTGTACTGTGGAAGCAGGGCATTTCTTCAAGCTTGGCGAAGTTCAACATCTTGTGATTGAAAATTCTATGCTTGCCAAACAAGATCGGAGCATAATAGATAGCCTGTTCCTCTGTCCAAAACCTTGGTGCTAACGAAGTTCTTTCTCCTTCATAGGAGCTCACCCCGAAGAATGCAAGCTTCGATGAGTGAAGGTGTTCGTTGAATGTTGGGCCATTGGGTCCATACTCACATGAAAATAGCGGAAATAATTCCCGAGGATTTTTCCGATATTCTTCCTCGCTAATTTCCGTCGGCTAAATATCATGAGAGGCATACGCATTCTCATCACTGGGCTACAATGGAGGATGAGGTATCATAACCTTTTCTGAAGCAAAGGGCTTGGGATCACTAGACTGACGGTCATTTTCCTTCGCTGGAACACCTTGAGCGGCTTTCTCAGATTCAGGCACAAGGGCCTTTTCTTTCGGTGAGACATCAACTTGGGGTGGTACGATAACTTCTTGAGACTCAAGTGTCTCAGCTTGTTCTCCTTCAGCGTGCTGCGGCAGTATTGGTGGTACAGCTTGGTGTGGCAGAACAGGCGCTGCAACTTTTTGTACTTTCTCTTCGGGAGCCATGGGATCTTCAAGCTTCTTCTCTTCCTATTCTGGATGTGAAGCCAAAGAACAAGGAGCAGGGTCAACCTCCATCGGGGCAGGAGCACCAGATGAGGAGACCGTGGGGGTAGTACCTTGGGCAGCAACATGCTCCCCCTCAACCTTTTCTCCCTCCTTTGTGGATCCGGAGGGTTCAGCTGGAATATTCTTCAAAGGCGACGGGACTGCCTTTTCCATCTCAACCTCTTCGTCAATCTTTTCTTCGGGAGCATTTTGCTCGGGCATGATGTTCACTGCATCAAGATTGACAAGATACATATCCACGACATCGGATTCTTGTTCGACTGAGGTAGGAATGGCAACTACCCCAACCTCAGCTTATTGCTTTGTAACTTCCTCGGGACGAGGGGATGGTGGAATCTGTTGAAGTGGGACACTTGCATCAATAGGCGCATCAGAGGTTGCAGATTTGATACGATGATCCTTAATCTCTTTTGGCTTATTAGCTCTAGCTTGAGCTCTCTTATGTTTTTCTTGTTTTTCCCCATGTCGAGAAAGATCTGCTTGACGCCTTATCTCATTGTTTCTACGATCACACAGTTGAGATACAACCATTTTCATCTTGGAGTACCAATCAATCTTGTTATTCCTCATGACTATGAGTGCTTTGGTGATATCGAGAATTCCTTTGTTCACATCCTTTCTTTCAGACTCAGATTTGGCTTCCCTTCTCATTTTCTCAAGAAGCTTCTTGTCATGGACAGCTTGATTGAGTTCTCTAGTGATTTCTTTCAGATCAGTGAAGTGCTTAGCTACCATCTTGGTAACATCTTTAGGCAAACCCAAACTGTTGAATGGTGTAGCCATCTTCCATAATCTGCCAGAGATCATAGTTGACAGCTTGAATTCTGATTCTCATTCTTTCCTTCCAGTATAGATAGTCATTTCCATCGAAGATGGGAAACCTTTTAGAGTGTGAGGATCTACCTGCAAGTGACATACTCAAAACTCCAAGGACATTAGACCTTTAATAAACAGAGACACGGAGAACCTGCTCTGATACCAATTGTTAGGACCGAGAGTATATCAAGCAGAGGGGGGAGGGGTGAATAGCAGATTCAAAATTTCTTTTAAAAGCTTTCAAACTTAATCCAAACACAACAGCAGAATAGATTATTGAGATAAATGCATTGAATCAGTTTTCCTCATCAAAGGCATATTCATCAAGGAAAACATTTACAACATAACGAGCTTGATAAATTATAGGCTTAACAACAATGAGGGTTATGCAGCAGGCAAACAGATGTAGCAGAATATGACATAACATAGCTAAAACTGAGAGAAATGCAATTGAAAGGTTACACACAAAACAAAGGTACAAACTGGCAACAAAGGAATATAGACGAGGATAATGATAGGAATAAACACAGATACACAGAATGAGGGTCACATAACAAGATAAATGATCAGGTAATCTATCGACACAAAGCGCGAATGATAACTACTGAATGAAATGCGGTAGAGAAGATATAACCAGTGGTGCTCGATGGCGACAAGAGATTTGGTAGACCAGTTCACCCTTCTGCCAAAGGGCTACGTCTGTTTGGAGGGGTTGTGACTTAACACGGAAGATAAACTCTCTTCACCCTATTCTCCTTCAACGCAGAGCTGATCAGACTCAGGTTGATTTCACTCGTGGTAGATCCTTGTCGGTGATCTCCAAACCTTCGGTCGACCTTCGCGAACCACAATCACTCTTGGTTACTAAAGAACAGACTCGGTGAAGACAACAACTCTTCCACACTCGAAGCCAAACCTATCCGTCTAGAGAGTGCGCAACTCTCAAGAGTAATAGGTACAAGAACTCTCACTCAGAACTGTTGTGATGTTAAACCACTGTGTAAGTTTGGGCTCTTGGTTTTCTGTCAGTGGATCTTAAACTCAAATCACTCGGAGAGGGGTTGCTCAAATCAATCTTCTCAGAAATCTCAAGTGGAGCAGCCACCGCACAACACCGGTGTGGGGTGGCTATTTATAGTCGCAGCCTTCCCAGATGGGAAAAGACCAAATTGGACATCGGCATCAGCCAATGGCCAAAAGACACGATTCCAACGGTCGGATTTGAGCACAACGGTAACATTTCTTGCGAAGCAAGAAATGCTAACTCCTTGGTCCGAGGCAAATCTCTTGTGGTGAAGAAGACCATAGCCTCTTGCTGACAAGTATTTGCTCAGAGCACAAAGAGATTTATCTTGCATCTTTCATAGGTTGTGACTAAGTGTGACGCCCCCGATTTAACCGTACACTAAACATACACTCAAACGTGTACGATCAAGATCAGGGACTCACGGGAAGATATCACAACACAACTCTACAAATAAAATAAGCCATACAAGCATCATATTACAAGCCAGGGGCCTCGAAGGCTCGAATACAAGAGCTCGATCATAGACGAGTCAACGGAAGCAACAATATCTGAGTACAGACATAAGTTAAACAAGTTGCCATAAGATGGCTAACACAAACTGGGATACAGATCGAAAGAGGCGCAGGCCTCCTGCCTGGGATCCTCCTAACTACTCCTGGTCGTCGTCACCGGGCATCACGTAGTAGTAGGCACCTCCGGTGTAGTAGGAGTCGTCGTCGACGGTGACGTCTAGCTCCTGGTCTCCAACATCTGGTTGCGACAACCAGGTAGAAGGGATAGGGGGGAAAGAGGGAGAAAGCAACCGTGAGTACTCATCCAAAGTACTCGCAAGCAAGGAGCTATACTACATATGTATGCATTGGTATCAAATGGGATAAGGGTATCATATGTGGACTGAACTGCAGAAAGCCGGAATAAGGGGGGATAGCTAGTCCTTTCGAAGACTACGCTTCTGGCAGCCTCCGGCTTGCAGCATGTAGAAGAGAGTAGACTGAAGTCCTCCAAGTAGCATCACATAGCATAATCCTAACCGATGATCCTCCCCTCGTCGCCCTGTGAGAGAGCGATCACCGGTTGTATCTGGCACTTGGAAGGGTGTGTTTTATTAAGTATCCGGTTCTAGTTGTCATAAGGTCAAGGTACAACTCCAAGTCATCCTGTTACCGAAGATCACGGCTATTCGAATAGATTAACTTCCCTGCAGGGGTCCACCACATAACCCAACACGCTCGATCCCATTTGGCCGGACACACTTTCCTGGGTCATGCCCGGCCTCGGAAGATCAACACGTCGCAGCCCCACCTAGACCAACAGAGAGGTCAGCACGCCGGTCTAAACCTAAGCGCCCAGGGGTCTGGGCCCATCGCCCTTAGCACACCTGCACGTTGCGTGGGCGGCCGGAAGCAGACCTAGCCTAGTGGCGTTCCAGTCCAATCCGGCGCGCGCCGCTCCGTTGCTGACATCACGAAGGCTTCGGCTGATACCACGACGTCGAGTGCCCATAACTGTCCCCGCGTAGATGGTTAGTGCGTATAGGCCAGTAGCCAGACTCAGATCAAATACCAAGATCTCGTTAAACGTGTTAAGTATCTCCGAACGCCGACCAGGGCCAGGCCCACCTCTCTCCTAGGTGGTCGGAACCTGCCCTGTCGCTCCGCCTCAAAGATCCACTCGCGGGTGCTCCTACGAGCCGACCCGTCTTTAATCACCACATGTATCATGTATAAAGTAAATAGTATATACCCGTGATCACCTCCCGAAGTGATCACGGCCCGGTAGTATAGCATGGCAGACGGACAAGAGGGTAGGGCCACTGATGGAACACTAGCATCCTATACTAAGCAGTAGGATAGCAGGTAATGGTAACAACAGTAGTAGCAAGGACAGGCTATGCATCAGGATAGGAATAACGGAAAGCAGTAACATGCTACACTACTCTAATGCAAGCAGTATAGAGAAGAGTAGGCGATATCTGGTGATCAAAGGGGGGGCTTGCCTGGTTGCTCTGGCAAGAGAGGGGGGTCGTCAACACCGTAGTCGTACTGGGTAGCAGCGGCGTCGGTCTCGATGTCTAGCGAGAGAAGAGGGGGAAGAAACAATAAATATAATGCAAACAAATGCATGACGATGCATGACATGACAAAGCGTGATGCTAGGTGTGCCCTAACGCGGTACGAGGTGGTACCGGTGAAGGGGGGAAACATTCGGGAAATTATCCCTGGTGTTTGCGTTTTCGGACAGACGAACCGGAGGGGGAAAGTTGCGTGTTCGCTATGCTAGGGATGCGTGGCGGATGAACGGGCTGCGTATTCGAATTCGTCTCGTTGTTCTGAGCAACTTTCATGTACAAAGTATTTTCATCCGAGTTACGGATTAAAAGATATGATTTTCTAAAGATTTAAATTATTTTCTGATTTTAATTATATATTTAATTCCAACATTATCCAAAACAGTGTGTGATGACGTAGGCATGACATCAGAGTGATGTCAGCAGGTCAACTGGTCGGTTGACCAGTCAAACCAGACAGGTGGGTCCAGTGGGACCCACATGTCATTGTCAAGGGCCTTAACAAAGTTTTAAAACTAACTAAAATGGGTTAATTAATGGGTGGCCCCAGCAGTCAGTGTCTAATTAGGTTTTAGTTAATTAACTTAATTAATTAGTAGTTTATTTATTTGTTTTCATTTGTTTTATGGCATGGGGCCCGCATGTCAGTGGCAGTAGCTGCCACGTCAACGAAGTTGACTTGGTCAACGTGGTCAGTTGGGGCCCCCAGGCCCACAGGCAGCGACCCAGGGGTGGGGCCCGCCTAGCCACGTCGGCGGACGGTGCCGGAGCGACTCCGGCGACCCAACAGAGGCGGCCCCTCGCCGGAGTTGGCCGGAATCGCGCTACGGGGCACCAAATCGGGCGCGGCCAGGCTCTCTGGAACGGCCTCTTCGCGCTGCATCCGATGGAGGGGAGCACGATGGCAGGCGTGGCCGGAATGGTCGCCTAGAGCTGCGGGCGTCGGCGGGAGAGCGGCGTAAGGTGCGCAAGGGGAGGGGCGAGCCGTAGGCGAGCGCAGAGCAGGGGGACGCGGGAGCGAGGCGGGCGCGCAGACACGCGCGGGCGGCGAGCGCGTCCGCGCAGGTGCCAAGCATGGCCAGGGCTCGACCCGGTCGCGTCGAGCGCTGGTCAGGGGAGGGAGTGGCTGCAGGCAGCGGGCGGGGCTCGGCGGTGAGCGCGCGTGCGTGCGCGCGGACGGCGCCGACGATGGAGGGGAAAGAGTGGAGGTCGGGGCCTCACTGCGAGGCGTAGGGACGTGGCAGCGGTGGTTGAGGCGGAGTCGGGGACGACGGTGCCGGCGAGGAGGAAGGCGACGGTGGCGTCGGGGGTCGAGGCGACGAGGTCCAGGCGGCGGCGCGGGCTCCGGGCGACGACGGGCGGCATTAGGCGGGCGCAAGGCGAGCGGCGGCGAGCGCAGGGGCGCTGCCCCGATCCGATCGGGGAAGGGGAGAGCGGCGTGGGGGGGAGTGGGGGAATGGGGCGACGGTTAGCGGCTAGGGTTTCGGGGTCCCTGGATAAGGGGAGTGGGGGTGGGCCGGTTGGGCCTTTTGGCCTGATGGCTAGCTGGGCCATTCGGCCCAGGGGGAGGGGGTTCCTTTTTTTGTTGTTGTGTTTGTTTTCTGTTTTTTCGTTCTTTTTATTTATTTTCTTTTCTGTTTTATTTTGTTCCTCATTGTAATCTAGTCTTGTGAAGTACAAAAATGATCCCTAAATTGGTAATAGGAATTATACCACTGCCACAATTAACTTGGCACCTAAATATATTAGTTTGTAATTGTTCATCATTTTAAAACATTTAAATAATCATTTTTGCTACTGTTTTAGTTTATTTAGTGCATTTAAGTATTTTATTAAGAGATGATTTCTTCACCAGCATTTATTATGGATTATTAGACACATTAGGGACAATTTAGTTTTGACTTTTGAAAACTTTAATTGTTTTGACTTTAATTCAAATTTGAATTTGGTTCGGTTCCGAGCTAACACAAGATTATCAACAATAATCGAGGTGACGTGGCATCATTACCAGAGGGTTACTGTAGCTTGATTACCCGGGCGTCACAATTCTCCTCCACTACAAGAAATCTCGTCCCGAGATTTAGGAGCGGGAGTAAGGGGGAAGGGATTTGGTTACGAAATTCTAACGAATCTTTTCGGTCTTGGTTGCTCTTCTCGAAGTGGTCGATCCATTATATTGATGTCTTCATTTCTCTGCTTCAGGTCATTATGGTGAAGTCGTCCTTTTCTTCAGGCACTCCAACGTACTTACGAATAGGTAAGGGGCAGCTCAGTCACAACAGAATGTTTATGAGGGAAACCATCTGGGGTTAACCTATGAATGAGCATAAGATTATCTCTCGAGTTGACCATATAAAATACATCGAGAGTAAGGTACGAAGGTACCATAAGAGGTTCCAAGAGGATAGATTGTTGCTCGAAGTCTGAACCAGAGTGAGACAGGGGTTCAGAGCGGCGAGAGTAAGTATAGCGTCTGATACCAGAACAGATCACTAGGCAGGTGGCCCGTGAATTACTTATGACGCCTCGCATGAGGAATAACTTTGGAAACAGGGGGGGTACCGGAGAGTCAGGTTTCGATCCCGTGGAACTGTGGGTTATGGGCCCACCCTGTGGTTAAAAGTAGGAAGGTCGGTGACATCTTGCACGATCGTGTAAGAAAGGCATGTCAGAGGATAGTCTGTCAGTTATGTCGGCAACAACATCGATACCAAGGGCGAGGGACGAAGAGAACCATTTTCCTGCTCGTTGAACGAGGCGGGCCAATAGGCAAGGTTCCCGTCCATCGGTGGCTACCGAAATGTCATCAACAATAGTAACAGGGTCTTGCTGACAGAATTGTACACCGAGGTATACACATAAGCAGGAGAATATTACTGCTTAGATCATATAGATCACAAGAAAGGTTAAACCAAATAATGGAAAGGAAAATGTGTTTAAACACATATATCAGGGGTATATCCTCCCCAAGGACAAGCAGAGCATGATATCCTTGGCAGGATATAATAAAAACTCTTTAGGAAAGGGGAAAGAAATTTCATGACAATACCCATACAATGGTGTTTGGATAATTTGAGCAAGAAACATTTAGCATTGGCTTCAAATGTTCTTGTTGAAAATCGGAGTACCACAGACAGGCTTCGAGATAGCATTGACATGGTCATCAGGTAAGGATCAAGCTATGGATACACAAAGGATCCATCAGGAACAACTTATAGAATAAGTCTTACCATTTTCTCATGGAAGAAAGGATAACCTTACTAAAATGGAAACTATAACCACAAGTCCTCCGGCCAGGTGTGATGCGCATGACATCACCTTACCAATATATAAGGACCAGTGTTATAACTCTTAGAGATATGTCCCAACCATCATATCTGACCGGGATTCATATCTGATTGGTGTTAGGATATCTCAGACTCGGGGTGCCTGAGAAGAAGAGGTGCAACACAATTGACGAGATGACATTATATGACTCTTGGGAAATGAACTATGAAAGCGAGTCCCGATCAAGGGTTCATCATTAAGCCAAGGGGAGGATGAGGAAGTGGCTGATGGACTCCGCAATAATTCAACGAGGTATCCAAAAGGATGCATCTCCACAATTATGTGGATAGGGAGATAGCATTTGTCCGATCAAATAATATAATGAAGTATGCTCGAGGAAAAACATACACAATTAAACATTGGTTGAAAGGTGCGTCCGAATTATGGGTTGGGTTGCACGACCAATGTCAGAATGGTGATTCAATAATCAATAGTCTAAGAATGAACGGATATGGCAAGAAGTATCACTTGTACCAAGAATGCATGAGAGGTGGTGAAATTCCCACAACATTCTTGACATAAAAGGTGGTAATATCCAAGGTAAAGAAGAACAATGCTGGGTAGCAAGGAACTCAAGGTATAACACAAAACACAAACAAGTTTGTGTCAAACGAAAGGCAATAAAGTGGTAGATGATAAAACAAATCATCAAGGGCAAGGATGGTATTACTCATCATGAATTCGATATATATCTTGGAAGAGCTTAGGATGTTGCTGATGACCACGACACATTTGTCGAGATATTTCATGAAGATGTAATCGGTCGGCGATGACATCAAGTCAAATGATGATGCAGTGAAAGTCAAATAATACTTGAAGAAGAACTCATAAGAAGTTATGCAGTTCCGTGATAATCTCGAGATACTAGAGGGGGTAATACTCGATGACAGATCAAAGTAGCGGTTGGACTGGGGTATTGCTCTATAGAAGACAAGCGCTTAAACTTGCACGCGAAATGGTATTTAAAGGAGAACATGGTCGGAACCACGATTGCAAAAGGCCAGATCCCGGATATAAGATGAACTTATACCAAGGAATAATTTAATTTAAGAGAAGCTTTAATGATAAGATCTACATCGTGTCCATGGGCATGAACACAAAGTTCAAGGTCGACTCCCACTTCTCCAATGCATAACCTTTCATTCACTTCTCACTTTCGAAGAAGTTGTAGTGTTGAAATTTTATCTGGTAAAATACCAGAAGTGTATGACTCGTGAAAACTTTCGAGTTCACACATATTAAGGAAGGCATAGGTTCAACCCGTCAGGGTATCGTGGAAACATATACCACAAGCTTCAATAGTAAATATCACCAGCTCGAAAGTAGAGCATGGTTGGCCAAATCAGAGAACGGGATTTACCAATGGTATTATGTATCCCGAAAAGAACTTCTCGAGGTTTTTTTTGTATACGAAGGACACTGTCAGATGATACTTCAACAAAGGACTTGATGGTTCATAACGAGCTGATGTGAGCATCGGCACACAACCAGAGGAAGAATCAAGGCAAGGGCCTTAGATTATAGAAACAACTGACTAATTCCAAGCTCAAATGCAAAGGAAATATGATTTCCAAATCAAAGGATCAGAAGCAAACGCTCTGATCAAGGATGGATAAATTCAATAGACCTAAGGGCAAATTGACGGCAAATAGATTGGTCGAGAACAAGCTCATGTTCAAAATGACGCCTGCGCCGGAAAGATAATTTAAAAGGATCAACTGATGATTGCGTGCATTCGCACTCATGTTGAATCAAAGGGATCAAAATGACGGTGTCTAAGGATACTAACGAATATTGCGAGACATATGGAAAGCATCCATCATGCAAGCAGACAAGTATTGCAGAGCAATAAGCTACTAAGGATTTTGGAGGATCGAATAGTATTTCGATGACCATTGTGAAACACATGAACAACTGGGGGATGAGCGGATACTCGATAAGTGCGAGAACTATCCGTAAGGGTATTCAGGTGGCAAGGAACTGCAAGGCAGTGGGCATAAAGTATACTCGAAACATTATAGAGAATTTTGGGTTATCTTGTAATAACAAGATCAACTGGGAATAAAAGTAAGAACGACAGGTGTAAGTATTTATCCATAGGGATATTTCGGTGGAAGGGAATTGCAAAAGCAACGGACACAAGGTCTCGAGAGAATATCGGAGAGTATCTTCGAAATCTTCTAGTGCAGCCAGCGATCATCTGGACTGAAAGGGCTCTCCGGGAGAAAGTATTTTCGAGAACCTAAAGTTAGATTTTAGTAAAAATCGTTTAACCCGAATAGAAGAGAGTTCAGAGTCCCAGAGTAAGGATCGAGGAGTAAAAGATCCTAATACCACCCAGATGGCGACGTGGGCCCGTAAGGCACACAGCCAAGTTAGTAAAAGTTTTTGCAATGTCTAGACTCGACTTCGGCCAAGGAGTGTGGAAGGGGAATTCCTACAGGCAGTCGGCTCCGATACCAACTTGTGACGCCCCCGATTTAACCGTACACTAAACATACACGCAAACGTGTACGATCAAGATCAGGGACTCACGGGAAGATATCACAACACAACTCTACAAATAAAATAAGCCATACAAGCATCATATTACAAGCCAGGGGCCTCGAAGGCTCGAATACAAGAGCTCGATCATAGACGAGTCAAAGGAAGCAACAATATCTGAGTACAGACATAAGTTAAACAAGTTGCCATAAGATGGCTAACACAAACTGGGATACAGATCGAAAGAGGCGCAGGCCTCCTGCCTGGGATCCTCCTAACTACTCCTGGTCGTCGTCACCGGGCATCACGTAGTAGTAGGCACCTCCGGTGTAGTAGGAGTCGTCGTCGACGGTGACGTCTAGCTCCTGGGCTCCAACATCTGGTTGCGACAACCAGGTAGAAGGGATAGGGGGAAAGAGGGAGAAAGCAACCGTGAGTACTCATCCAAAGTACTCGCAAGCAAGGAGCTATACTACATATGTATGCATTGGTATCAAAATGGAATAAGGGTATCATATGTGGACTGAACTGCAGAAAGCCGGATAAGGGGGGATAGCTAGTCCTTTCGAAGACTACGCTTCTGGCAGCCTCCGTCTTGCAGCATGTAGAAGAGAGTAGACTGAAGTCCTCCAAGTAGCATCGCATAGCATAATCCTAACCGATGATCCTCCCCTCGTCGCCCTGTGAGAGAGCGATCACCGGTTGTATCTGGCACTTGGAAGGGTGTGTTTTATTAAGTATCCGGTTCTAGTTGTCATAAGGTCAAGGTACAACTCCAAGTCATCCTGTTACCGAAGATCACGGCTATTCGAATAGATTAACTTCCCTGCAGGGGTGCACCACATAACCCAACACGCTCGATCCCATTTGGCCGGACACACTTTCCTGGGTCATGCCCGGCCTCGGAAGATCAACACGTCGCAGCCCCACCTAGACCAACAGAGAGGTCAGCACGCCGGTCTAAACCTAAGCGCCCAGGGGTCTGGGCCCATCGCCCTTAGCACACCTGCACGTTGCGTGCGCGGCCGGAAGCAGACCTAGCCTAGTGGCGTTCCAGTCCAATCCGGCGCGCGCCGCTCCGTTGCTGACGTCACGAAGGCTTCGGCTGATACCACGACGTCGAGTGCCCATAACTGTCCCCGCGTAGATGGTTAGTGCGTATAGGCCAGTAGCCAGACTCAGATCAAATACCAAGATCTCGTTAAACGTGTTAAGTATCTCGAA
The DNA here is from genome assembly GCF_003073215.2 of Triticum urartu. Taxonomy (NCBI): domain Eukaryota; kingdom Viridiplantae; phylum Streptophyta; class Magnoliopsida; order Poales; family Poaceae; genus Triticum; species Triticum urartu. The sequence goes on from NC_053024.1 coordinate 408,315,886, forward strand.
CGCCGACCAGGGCCAGGCCCACCTCTCTCCTAGGTGGTCGGAACCTGCCCTGTCGCTCCGCCTCAAAGATCCACTCGCGGGTGCTCCTACGAGCCGACCCGTCTTTAATCACCACATGTATCATGTATAAAGTAAATAGTATATACCCGTGATCACCTCCCGAAGTGATCACGGCCCGTAGTATAGCATGGCAGACGGACAAGATGTAGGGCCACTGATGGAACACTAGCATCCTATACTAAGCAGTAGGATAGCAGGTAATGGTAACAACAGTAGTAGCAAGGACAGGCTATGCATCAGGATAGGAATAACGGAAAGCAGTAACATGCTACACTACTCTAATGCAAGCAGTATAGAGAAGAGTAGGCGATATCTGGTGATCAAAGGGGGGGCTTGCCTGGTTGCTCTGGCAAGAGAGAGGGGTCGTCAACACCGTAGTCGTACTGGGTAGCAGCGGCGTCGGTCTCGGTGTCTAGCGAGAGAAGAGGGGGAAGAAACAATAAATATAATGCAAACAAATGCATGACGATGCATGACATGACAAAGCGTGATGCTAGGTGTGCCCTAACGCGGTACGAGGTGGTACCGGTGAAGGGGGGAAAACATCCGGGAAATTATCCCCGGTGTTTTGCGTTTTCGGACAGACGAACCGGAGGGGGAAAGTTGCGTGTTCGCTATGCTAGGGATGCGTGGCGGATGAACGGGCTGCGTATTCGAATTCGTCTCGTCGTTCTGAGCAACTTTCATGTACAAAGTATTTTCATCCGAGTTACGGATTAAAAGATATGATTTTCTAAAGATTTAAATCATTTTCTGATTTTAATTATATATTTAATTCCAACATTATCCAAAACAGTGTGTGATGACGTAGGCATGACATCAGAGTGATGTCAGCAGGTCAACTGGTCGGTTGACCAGTCAAACCAGACAGGTGGGTCCAGTGGGACCCACATGTCATTGTCATTGTCAGGGGGCAATAATAGGGGGTTTTAAAACTAACTAAAATGGTTAATTAGTGGGTGGCCCCAGCAGTCAGTGTCTAATTAGGTTTTAGTTAATTAACTTAATTAATTAGTAGTTTATATATTTGTTTTTATTTGTTTTATGGCATGGGGCCCGCATGTCAGTGGCAGTAGCTGCCACGTCAGCGAAGTTGACTTTGGTCAACGTGGCCAGTTGGGGCCCCCAGGCCCACAGGCAGCGACCCCAGGGGTGGGGCCCGCCTAGCCACGTCGGCGGACGGTGCCGGAGCGACTCCGGCGACCCAAACAGAGGCGGCCCCTCGCCGGAGTTGGCCGGAATCGCGCTACGGGGCACCAAATCGGGCGCGGCCAGGCTCTCTGGAACGGCCTCTTCGCGCCGCGTCCGATGGAGGGGAGCACGACGGCGGGGGTGGCCGGAATGGTCGCCTAGAGCTGCGGGCGTCGGCGGGAGAGCGGCGTAAGGTGCGCAAGGGGAGGGGCGAGCCGTAGGCGAGCGCGGAGCAGGGGGACGCGGGAGCGAGGCGGGCGCGCAGACACGCGCGGGCGGCGAGCGCGTCCGCGCAGGGGCCAAGCATGGCCAGGGCACGACCCGGTCGCGTCGAGCGCTGGTCAGGGGAGGGAGTGAGCTGCAGGCAGCGGGCGGGGCTCGGCGGTGAGCGCGCGTGCGTGCGCGCGGACGGCGCCGACGATGGAGGGGAAAGAGTGGAGGTCGGGGCCTCACTGCGAGGCGTAGGGACGTGGCAGCGGTGGTTGAGGCGGAGTCGGGGACGACGGTGCCGGCGAGGAGGAAGGCGACGGTGGCGTCGGGGGTCGAGGCGACGGGTCCAGGCGGCGGCGCGGGCTCCGGGCGACGACGGGCGGCATTAGGCGGGCGCAAGGCGAGCGGCGGCGAGCGCAGGGGCGCTGCCCCGATCCGATCGGGGAAGGGGAGAGCGGGTGGGGGGAGTGGGGGATGGGGCGACGGTAGCGGCTAGGGTTTCGGCTAGGGTTTCGGGTCCCTGGATAAGGGGAGTGGGGGGTGGGCCGGTTGGGCCTTTTGGCCTGATGGCTAGCTGGGCCATTCGGCCCAGGGGGAGGGGGTTCCTTTTTTTGTTGTTGTGTTTGTTTTCTGTTTTTTCGTTCTTTTTATTTATTTTCTTTTCTGTTTTATTTTGTTCCTCATTGTAATCTAGTCTTGTGAAGTACAAAAATGATCCCTAAATTGGTAATAGGAATTATACCACTGCCACAATTAAGTTGGCACCTAAATATATTAGTTTGTAATTGTTCATCATTTTAAAACATTTAAATAATCATTTTTGCTACTGTTTTAGTTTATTTAGTGCATTTAAGTATTTTATTAAGAGATGATTTCTTCACCAGCATTTATTATGGATTATTAGACACATTAGGGACAATTTAGTTTTGACTTTTGAAAACTTTAATTGTTTTGACTTTAATTCAAATTTGAATTTGGTTCGGTTCCGAGCTAACACGAGATTATCAACAATAATCGAGGTGACGTGGCATCATTACCAGAGGGTTACTGTAGCTTGATTACCCGGGCGTCACACTAAGCATCACAGCTGATCTAAGCATCGAGAACATATGCCCCTCTTAATAGTACGGAGGTCCTATGACTCGAAAGATTGACAGAAGATAAACGAAATGAATGCTACGTCTTCACTTTGTCTTTGACTTCAATTGCTGCAGTCAATTTCTTCGTATGATAGTACCGAAACAAAAGCTTCACTTCAGTAGTAAAATTTCAAGGGGTCAATTTCTTCACATTAATCTTGTAGTCTCTATCACTTCAACAAGTATACCTCGTTCTTCTCTGCAGCGCAGATATGCTTCGGTGAAGTTCCTCGAACTCAGCACTAGAGACAACATTCTCTTCGATTGTGTATGGACTTTTATCTCTGTATGCACTCGCAAACAAATTAGTCCATACCTATTTCTGTCAACAATCTCCAAAACACAAGGTAGGCATATATTGCACCAACATAGACCCACACACTTCCAAAGAACAAAGTGATGGTTCTCAACCAAGTGAACAAGATCAAGGGAAAGATCAACCTCATGCTGATGGTGATGCACCAAATTATGCCCAAGATCAAGATCAAGACTCCGAGCAAGCTCAAGAGCAAGAGCAAGCTCAAGACGGTGCTCAAGATGAAACTCCTCAAATGCCTATTGAGGAGCTATTGGAGCATTGTGCCGCCAAGGTGGCTTCCATGCTGAAGCATCAATAACATGTCATGGAGAATGTGCTTGGAAGCTTGAGGAAAGGGGTAACTACTCATAGACAATTAACAAACTTTTGTGAGCGTCACACGTTTATTTCATGTGTTGAACCCCGAAAGGGACATGAGGCGCTCAATGACATGGATTGGTTTGAGGCCATGCATGATGAACTCAAAAACTTCGAGAGCAACAAAGTATGGGAATTAGTGCCAAGGCCAACGGAGAACCCACAATGTCATTGGAACCAAATGGATCTTAAAGAACAAGCAAGATGTGAACGGTGTGGTGGTTCAAAACATGCCAAGATTGGTGGCACAAGGCTACTCCCAAGTCGAGGGTATTGACTACGGTGAAACCTTTGCTCCCGTTGCTTGTCTTGAATCTATTTGCATGTTGCTTGCATATGCATCTCATCATGATTTTAAGTTGCAACAAATGGATGTGAAGAGTGCATTTCATAATGGTCCCTTTAATGAGTTGGCATATGTCAAACAACCCCCGAGATTCGAGGATCCCAAGCTCCCCAATCATGTATATAAACTCAACAAGAGGCACTGTATGTCCTTAAACAAGCCCCACATGCGTGGTATGAGCACCTTACCGAGTTGTTGCAAGATCATGGGTTTGAAATTGGGAAAATCGATCCCACTCTTTTTACTAAGAGGGTCAAAGGGGATTTTTTTTTCATATGCCAACTATGTTGATGATATTATATTTGATTCTCCTAACAAATCTTTCAATGATGAGTTTGCCTCACTAATGACCGAGAAGTTTGAGATGTCTATGATGGGAGAGTTGAAGTTCTTTCTCGGGTTCGAAGTCAAGCAAAGGAGAGATGGAACCTTCATCAACCAAGCCAAGTATACCCAATACATGCTCAAGAGATTCAAGCTTGATGATGTCAAGCCAGTCAGGTCTCCTATGCAAACTAAATGCAAGCTTGACATTGATCCCAATGGTAAGGCGGTGTATCAAAAGGTATATCACTCCATGATTGGATCCTTAATTTACCTTTGTGAATCTAGACCAGATGTTATGTTGAGTGAGGGAATGTGTGCAAGGTACCAAGCCACACCTAAGGAAAGTCACTATGCGGCGGTCAAGCGAATCTTTCGATATTTGGCTCATACCCCAAACTTTGGCTTATGGTACCCCAAAGGAGCAAGTTTCAATCTCATGGGTTATTCAGGCTCGGATTGGGCAGGAGGTGTTGTGATAGGAAGTCAACTTCCAGAGGGTGCCAATTCCTTGGTCGCTCTTTAGTGAGTTGGTATTCGGAGAAGCAAAATTGTGTCTCTCTCTCCTCCATCGAGGCCGAGTATGTAGCCACCGTAAGTTGTTGTGCACAATTGCTATGGACGAGGCAAAATTTAAAGGAATACGGTGTCACTTGTGACAAAGTATCTCTTCTATGTGACAATGAAAGTGTAATCAAGATTTCATACAATCCGGTGCAACATAGCAAGACGATGCATATTGAGATTCGTCATCATTTCATCTGGGATCACATCAAGCGTGGGGAGATTGAGATTATCTACATCAACACTCAAGAGCAACTAGCGGATATTTTCACGAAGCCTTTGGATGAAGCAAGATTTTGCGAGTTAAGGCATGAGCTAAATATCATTGATTCAAGCAATGTGGCTTGAATCTAGGCACACCCCACTGCATTCATCATATTATCTTGTTCTAGATGTAGGCATGGATATAGGAGGAGTGTTGTTCTCTCAATGAACTCTTCCTCCCCCTATCATGCGTAAATTGATCAAGTCTTTCACATTAGCCATCTTGATGGTACTTGTGTTTCAAAGATGAGTTCTGGTCATGGACCCAAGGTTAAAATCTTCGTGGTGCCATACCAAGTGACTCAAATATAGGTGGCTTCGGCCACCGCCCCTCTTCTCCGTGAAGAGGGTTGGTTTTCTTTGACCTTTTTTGCTCTTCTAGATTTCTTAGGTCCTAGGTGTTTGTAACCTCCAAGTGTTGGCCATTCTTGTTTGCTTCTTGCAATCTTGGAGTTTACTTCACCATACTACAGTGTCGTGTCTCCATCTCAAGCCTTTTCATCCCATAAACCATCTATTTCCAATTGCACACTTGTTGTGGTCGTTGGTGTCTATGACCGGGAGGTACAACCGGTGGCCGGAGCGGTTCTACTGCTTGTCCCTTGGCTATATTGTCCTAGCGGTACAATTGGGGAGTTTATGGCGGTTCTACCACTTTCTCCCTGGTCTGTGCAGCTGGCTGGTACTACCAGGCGTTTACATGCGGTACTACCGAAGTTGATGGCGGTTCTAGTGGTCGATCTTTTCACACTTGGAGGGGAAAAGAGAGCAAATCAAAAAGGAGCACAAGAAGAACTCTCAAATAGAGATCCAATCACACATATGCTAAATCCACATACACATAAGGAGATACAAAGATCCAAAATCAACACAAGAGGGTATGATATGTCTCTAACGTATCTATAATTTATGAAGTATTCATTCCATGTTTACAAGAATTCTATATGGTTTTGGTATGATTTGAATGGAACTAACCCGGACTGACGTTGTTTTCAGCGGAACTACCATGGTGGTGTTTTGTGTGGAGAAATCAAAGTTCTCCAAATGCAGCGAAACTTTTTGACGATTCTTTTTGGAAGAAAAGAGGAGTAATGGAGCAAAGACCCACCAGAGGGGGCCTCCTGCTGCCCATAGGACACTAGGGCGCGCCAGCCCCCCTGGCATACCCTGGTGAGTGGTGGGCCCCTCGAATCCCATCTTTGCATGAAACCAACGCCAAAAAATCCTATAAATACAGAAACCCCCAGAAGTAACCCTAGACCAGAAGTTTCACTGCTGCAAGCCTCTGTAGCCACCAAAAATCAATCTACACCCCGTTTCGGCACCCTGCCGGAGGGGGAAATCATCACCGGTGGCCATCTTCATCATCTCAGCGGCCACCATGATGAGGAGGGAGTAGTCCACCCTCGGTGCTGAGGGTTTGTACCACTAGCTATGTGTTTAATCTCTCTCTCTCTCGTGTTCTTGATTTGGCATGATCTTGATGTATCACGGGCTTTGTTAATATAGTTGGATCACATGGTGTTTTCTGCTCTCTATCTTGTTGTAATGAATTGATTTTTCCCTTTGAGATCTCATTATTATCGGATTGAATACTTTTATGGATTTGAGAGCATTTGATATATGTCTTGCTATGGATCCCTGTGGTGACAATGGGGTATCACAGTGATTCACTTGATATATGTTTTGGCACTCAACTCGAAGATTCCCGAGGTGACATTGGGGTAATCTATGCATAGGGGTTGATGCATGTTTTCGTCCTTATTTCTCCGGTAGAAATCTTGGGGCACTGTTTGAGTTTCTTTGTGTTGGATTGAGTATTATGAATCTAAAATTGTTTGATGCATATTGTATAATCAACTCACGGATACTCGTGGTGATATTGGAGTATCTAGGTGACACTAGAGTTGGTTGATGTGTATCATATGGTGTTATTTTAGTACGAACTCTTGGATAGATCGATCAGAAAGGTTAGCTTGGTGTTACTTTAGTACGAACTCTTGGATAGATCGATCAGAAAGAATAACTTTGAGGTGGTTTCATACCCTACAGATAATTTCTTCTTATGTTCTCCGCTAGATAAGAACTTTGGAGTGATTCTTTATCACACGTTGAGGGATGGTTATATGATCCAATTATAGTAGCATTGTTGAGAGATTGCACTAGTGAAAGTACGGACCCTGGGCCTCATTTTCAAGCATTGCAATACCGTTTGTGCTCACTTTCTTTACTGGATACCTTGCTTTTTTTGTTGTTGCTATTACAAAAATCAATATCTACTATCATTACTACACTTGTATCACCATCTCTTCGCCGAACTAGTGCACCTATACAATTTACCATTGTTTTTGGTGTGTTGGGGACACAAGAGAATCTTTGTTATTTGGTTGCAGGGTTGTTTGAGAGAGAGAATCTTCATCAAATGCCTCTCACGGATTGATAAACCTTAGGTCATCCACTTAAGGGAAAATTGCTACTGTCCTACAAAACTCTACGCTTGGAGGCCCAACACGAGTCTACAAGAATAAAGTTCCGTAGTAGACATCAAGCTCTTTTCCGCCACCGTTGTCGAGTAGGTGAGTGCTTCAAGGTATATCTTTAGATCTTGTAACTGAATCTTTTAGTTTCTTGTTTTATCACTAAATTGATTTATAAAAGAAAACAAAAAATGAAATTGAGGTGGTCTCATATTATTTGTCTTTATCATGTCTTTCTTGAAAATGATGGAAAGGAAAATTGTGCTCAATTGTTAGAAGAAGAATTCAATAAAATATTTGGCATAAAAACTTTGAATGGTGAGCATGATTGCAATGTTGTTAGTATGAATTCTTTGAATACCATGATGCTAATGATATGCAAAGCCATAAGCTTGGGGATTCTATGTTTGATGAAGATGATATTTTTAGTCCCCCAAGTTTTGATGAGAAAAATTATTATGATGATAGCATGCCTCCTATTTATGATGATTATAATGATGAAAGTGGGGTTGGAAAAGTTTCAACTCTAGGTAATGATGATCCCACTATTTTGGAGGGTGTTGAATCTTATTGTAATAATGATGAGCACAGATTTGGAGAGGTCATGACTTTATTTAATGATGATTCCACTACTTCGGAAGAGGTTTCAATTGATTATGACAACAAATTTTCTATCTATGATGATTATGGTGATGCCATGTATGCTATATTGAATAATGATAACCATAAAACTTGTCAACATGATTTTAATTTTCAATCACATGATAGTTATTTTGTTGATTTTGCTCCCACTACTATTCATGAGAATAAATTTGCTTATGTGGAGAGTAATAAAAATTCTATGCCTGTGGATCATGAAAATTATCCTTTAGTGATATCTATATTGTTGAATTAATTCATGATGCTACCGAAAATTCCTATGAGAGAGGAACATATGCTTGTAGGCTTCTCAATAATATCAAGTTTCCTCTCTGTGTTGAAAATCTTGAAGTTATGTTTGTTTTGCCTTCCTATGCTAGTGGATTCTTGCTCCCATAAATTGTTTGCTCACAAAATCCCTTTGCACAGTAAGTGGGTTATACTTAAATGTGCTATCATATGCTTCGTGATGCTCTCGTTATGTTTCAATTCCTTACTTTTATGTGAGCATCATTGAAATCATCATGCCTAGCTAAAAAGGCATTAAAGAAAAGCGCTTGTTGGGAGACAACCCATCATTTACCCCTACTGTTTTTGTGTGTTCACATTATTAGGATACTATACTAATCATGTTTTATAGCTTTTGTTTCAAAAAGTGCCAAGTAAAGCCTTTGGGATAGTGTGGATGATAGTTGACTTGATTCTGTGAAAAAACAAAAACTTTTGCGCACAGTAACAGAATTGTTTAAATTCACTGGAACGTGATAAATTTTAGATTTTTACAGATGATTTATATACAAATTGCCTACGTTGTCCTATGTTTTCAGAATTTTTGGAGTAACAGAAGTATGGTCATTGTTCAGATCATTACAGACTGTTCTGTTTTTGGCAGATTCTGTTTTCAATGCATAGTTTGCTTGTTTTAGTGTTCCCACAGCTTATATTAAGTGATATAGATCGTGTAAATGATAAGGTAAAGTAGGCATTGTGTGAGAACAATTATGAATCTTGTCTTTGATAGTACCAAAGTGAATGGTTCGCTCTTTGTCATACTAACCCATCTCATGAAGTTTCGTTAAGTTTTGTGTGATTGAAGTTTTCAAGTTTTAGGTGAGATGTCCATATGAGGAGAATAACGAGCGGAAAGACCGTAAGCTTGGGGATTCCCAAGGCACCCCAAGGTAATTGACGTCTACTACACAACCTTCTTCTTGTAGACGTTGTTGGGCCTGCAAGTGCAGAGGTTTGTAGAACAGTAGCAAATTTCCCTCAAGTGGATGACCTAAGGTTTATCAATCCGTAGGAGGTGTAGGATGAAGATGGTCTCTCTCAAGCAACCCTGCAACCAAATAACAAAGAGTCTCTTGTGTCCCCAACACACCCAATACAATGGTAAATTGTATAGGTGCACTAGTTCGGCGAAGAGATGATGGTACAAGTGGTATATGGATAGTAGATAAAGGTATTTGTAATCTGAAATTATAAAAATAGCAAGGTAACTAATGATAAAAGTGAGCGTAAACGGTATTGCAATGCGTTGAAACAAGGCCTAGGGTTCATACTTTCACTAGTGCAAGTCCTCACAACAATAATAACATAATTGGATCATATAACTATCCCTCAACATGCAACAAAGAGTCACTCCAAAGTCACTAATAGCGGAGAACAAACAAAGAGATTATGGTAGGGTACGAAACCACCTCAAAGTTATTCTTTCCAATCAATCTGTTGGGCTCTTTCTATAAGTGTCACAAACAGCCCTAGAGTTCGTACTAGAATAACACCTTAAGACACAAATCAACCAAAACCCTAATGTCACCTAGATACTCCAATGTCACCTCAAGTATCCGTGGGTATGATTATACAATATGCGTCACACAATCTCAGATTCATCTATTCAACCAACACAAAGGACCTCAAAGAGTGCCCCAAAGTTCCTACCGGAGAATCACGACGAAAACGTGTGCCAACCCCTATGCATAGGTTCATGGGCGGAACCCGCAAGTTGATCACCAAAACATACATCAAGTGAATCACGTGATATCCCATTGTCACCACAGATATCCATGGCAAGACATACATCAAGTGTTCTCAAATCTTTAAAGACTCAATCTGATAAGATAACTTCAAAGGGGAAACTCAATTCATTACAAGAGAGTAGAGGGGGGAGAAAACATCATAGGATCCAACAATAATAGCAAAGCTCGCGATACATCAAGATCGTATCACCTCAAGAACACGAGAGAGAGATCAAACACATAGCTACTGGTACATACCCTCAGCCCCGAGGGAGAACTACTCCCTACTTGTCATGGAGAGCACCAGGATGATGAAGATGGCCACCGGAGAAGGATTGCCCCCTCCGGCAGGGTGCCGGAACGGGTCTAGATTGGTTTTCGGTGGCTACGGAGGCTTCTGGCGGCGGAAGTCCTGATCTATCGTCTGTTCTGGAAGTTTTAGGGTACGTGAGTATATATGGGTGCAGGAAGTACGTCGGTGGAGCTTCGGGGGCCCCATGAGGCAGGGGGCGCGCCCTAGGGGGGCGCCCCCCCCACCCTCGTGAGCACCTCCCTTGGCTCCTAACGTGGGGTCCAAGTCCATCCGGTAGCTTTCCTTCCAAAAATAACTTCTCCAGTTGATTTCGTTCCATTTCGACTCCGTTTGATATTCCTTTTCTTCGAAACACTGAAATAGGCAAAAACAGCAATTCTGGGCTGGGCCTCCGGTTAATAGGTTAGTCCCAAAAATAATATAAAAGTGGATAATAAAGCCCAATATTGCCCAAAACAGTAGATAACATGGCATGGAGCAATCAAAAATTATAGATACGTTGGAGACATATCAGTAATATTCAAGGAATACCCAAGCAACTAACCTTGGGGCATCCCCTCTTTCGTCTTCAACATTATCGATAACCTGACTTGGAGCTATATTTTTATTCGTCACATGATATGTGTTTTGCTTGGAGCGACATTTTCTTTTGTTTTTATTTTCTTGATGATATTTAGAATAATGTTTGGTATATTTTATTTAAAAGAATGTCAAGTATAGCCTTTTCCATGCTTATTTTGCAAGTCTATATGTGGCTGTTTGAAAACAGAAAGTTGCACGCTAGTGCATGAATTCTTGAGAAAAGTCAGAATGTGATAAAATGTTGAATTTTCTTGCACAATAAGCTTTGATAAATTTTCTACAGTGTGTTAAATTTTCAGAATTTTTGGAGTTAAAGAAGTATGAATCTTCTTGCATTCTTTACAGACTGTCCTGTTTATATAGATTGTTGTTATGTTTGCATTGTTTGCATATGTTGCTTGTTTAGTGATTCTATTTGAGGATAGGACTATTAAATATGCAGAGGCATTTAGTATGCAATGTTAAATAATAATTTTAGTGATTTCCTATAGTAGAGAATGATAAGGTTATTACATTGATTTATACTAACTTATCTCATGAGTTCTTGTTGAGTTTTGTGTGGATGAAGTTTTTACGATTTAGGGAAACCGTGATATAAAAGGAATTAAGGAGACACAAAAGCTCAAGCTTGGGGATGCCCGAAGCATCCCAAGATAATTGATGTTGCTTGAAGCTACGTCGATATTTCCCCAAAGAGGAAGGGATGATGTAGCATAGCAGCGGTAGGTATTTCCCTCAGATATGAAACCAAGGTTATCGAACCAGTAGGAGGACCAAGCAACACAACGTAAACAACACCTGCACACAAATAACAAATAATCGCAACCCGACGTGTAAAAGAGGTTGTCAATCCCTTTCGGGTAACGGTGCTAGAAATTCTTGAAAATTTTACTAACTCTCAAATAAATCTAAGTGAAGCAAGAGAGCATTTCTTCAAAAAATACTAAGGCACACCGTGCTCAAAAAGATATAAGTGAAGCACTAGAGCAAGTCCATAGCTCATAAAAATTTAAGTGAAGCATAGAGAGCAATTCTAACAAGTTATGACATAATTTTGGCTCTCTCAAATAGGTGTGTCTAGCAAGGAATCAAGACTTAAAACACAAAATAAAACAAGTAAAGACTCATATCATACAAGATGCTCCAAGCAAAACACATAGTATGTGACGAATAAAAATATAGCTTCGAGTAAAATACCGATAGTCGTTAGAAGAAAGAGGGGATGCCACTCGAGGGGCATCCCCAAGCTTAGTTGCTTGTGCTCTTTTGGATAATAGCTTGGGATGTCGGGGCATCCCCAAGCTTAGGCTCTTCTTACTCCTTATTCCTTCATCCATCGTAAGATAACCCAAAACTTGAAAACTTCAATCACACAAAACTCAACAAAAGCCTTCGTGAGATACGTTAGTATAAGAAAACAAATCACTACTATAAGTACTGTAGTAAACCAACTCATATTTTGTTCTTGCATTATATCTACTATATTCCAACTTTTCTATGGCAAAAACTCATCAAAGAAAACCATAGAGCCATCAAAATAAGCACACAACGCAAACAAAACAGAATCTGTCAAAAATAGAATAGTCGGTAGCAATCTGGATGTTTCGAATACTTCTGTAAATCCAAAAACTCTACAAAATTAGGACGACTTGATAAACTTTTATATTGATCTACAGCAAAAGTAATTGGTATTTTATTGCTCTCTGGTTAAAAATGAAAATTATTTCCGCGAGCGCAAAAGTTTCTGTTTTTTTCAGCAAGATCAAACAACTACCACCCAAGAAGATCCTAAAGGATTTACTTGGCACAAACACTAATTAAAATGTAAAAAACACAATCATAACAGTAGCATAATTGTGCAAACACTCAAGAACAATAAAAAACAATTTTTTTTATTCATTGGGTTGCCTCCCAACAAGCGCTATAGTTTTACGCCCTTAGCTAGGCATAAAGCAAGGATCTACGTTTTGTCATCCATAGTCTTGGCTACTTTGGTAAGGGTTTTCTCAAACCTGGGAGGCTCTTTGCGCTTCCCTAAATTTTCAGGAAAATAAACCATCTTTAAATCTAAAATATCCAATCGCTTGTTGCAAAGAGTAATCAAGGTATTCATGCGATTGATACTACCATTGAGATGTTGGAGGGGTTCGTTATATTTTTGTAATTCAACCATGTGTTTATGCAAATCACCAACTTTGTCTAACATTTGAATTCCCTCTGGGGTAAAAGAAAACCCCTTCTTTTGAGGTGGAACACCCAAAATTCCTTCTAAAATTTCATAGGCAGCATTGGCATCAAGCTCAATAAAATTCCCTTTAGCGGCAAAATCTAGGAGTTGTCTATGATGCAAAGCCAATCCTATGTAAAAAATTATGAAGCAAGATCTTAGCACCCCCTTTAAATTGCAAATACGATAAGATTCCATAAGCCTATACCAAGCATCTTTCAAATTTTCTCCTTGTCTTTGCTTGAAGTAAAGAACTTCAAAATCTGGTGACAAAGGAGGGATAGGCACTCTAGTCATTATGACTAGAGGGCAAGAACACAGATAGATCTGGTGAGAAAACGAGGAACGAAAAAGAGGGGCGAATAAAACGGCAAATTTTTGTGAAGTGGGGGAGAGGAAAACGAGAGGCAAATGGCAAATAATCTAAGAGATGAGATTTATGATTAGGAACCTGATATATGTTGAAGATCCTCCCTCGCAACGGTGCTAGAAATTCCTTTCGATGTCGCTTGAAGCTACATCGGTATTTCCCCAAAGAGGAAGGGATGATGTAGCACAGCGGCGGTAGGTATTTCCCTTAGATATGAAACCAAGGTTATCGAACCAGTAGGAGGACCAAGCAACACAGCGTAAACAACACCTGCACACAAATAACAAATACTTGCAACCCGATGTGTAAAAGGGGTTGTCAATCCCTTTCGGGTAACGGTGCCAGAAATTGGTGCGTGGACGGGAGAAAGTTGTAAATATTGATAGATCGAACGCCAAATAAAATAAATAAGAATAAACTGCAACAAGGTATTTTTGGATTTAACAGATCTGAAAATAAAAGGCAAATAAAATAGATCGCGAAGGCAAATAATATGAGAAAGAGACTCGGGGACCGTAGGTTACACTAGTGGCTTCTCTCGAGAAAAATAGCAAACGGTGGGTAAACAAATTACTGTTGGGCAATTGATAGAATTTCAAATAATCATGACGATATCCAGGCAATGATCATTAAATAGGCATCACGTCCAAGATTAGTAGACCGACTCGTGCCTGCATATACTACTATTACTCCACACATCGACCGCTATCCAGCATGCATCTAGTGTATTAAGTTGATGGAGAAACGGAGTAATGCAATAAGAACGATGACATGATGTAGACAAGATCTATCTATGTAGAGATAGACCCCATCATTTTATCCTTAGTAGCAACGATACATACATGTTGGTTCCACTTCTGTCATTGGGATCAAGCACCGTAAGATCGAACCCACTACAAAGCACCTCTTCCCATTGCAAGATAAATAGATCAAGTTGGCCAAAAAAATTCAAATATCGGAGAAGAAATATGAGGCTATAAGCAATCATGCATATAAGAGATCAAAGAAGATTCAAATAACTTTCATGGATATAAAAAGCTAGATCTGATCATAAACTCAAAGTTCACCCGATCCCAACAAACAAACCGCAAAAAGAGTTACATCATATGGATCTCCAAGAGACCATTGTATTGAGAATCAAACGAGAGAGAGAGGAAGCCATCTAGCTACTAACTACAGACCCGAAGGTCTACAAAGAACTACTCACGCATCATCAGAGAGGCACCAATGGAAGTGGTGAACCCCTCCGTGATGGTGTCTAGATTGGATCTGGTGGTTTTGGACTCTACGGCGGCTGGAATTGATTTTTGTCGACTCCCCTAGGGTTTCTGGAATATTGGGGTATTTATAGAGCAAAGAGGCGGTCCAGGGGGCACCCGAGGTGGGCACAATCCACCAGGGCGCGCTTGGGCCTCCTGGCGCGCCCTGGTGGGTTGTGCTCTCCTCGGAGCACCCCCTAGGCGCAGCCTTGGCCCATTAGGTGTCTTCTGGTCCATAAAAAATCTCCGCAAAGTTTCGTTGTATTTGGACTCCATTTGGTATTGATTTTCTATGATGCAAAAAACAGCAACTAGCACTTGGCACTATGTCAATAGGTTAGTACCAAAAAAATGATATAAAATGACTATAAAATGATTATAAAACATCCAAGATTGATAATATAATAGCATGAAACAATCAAAAATTATAGATACGTTGGAGACGTATCAATAATATTTCAAGAAGTCTCGGACATCTAAACTTGGGGATGCCCCAGTAGGCATCTCACTTTTTTTCATCAAGAATTATCGGTTAGCCTCGGTTGAGCCTAAGTTTTTACTTCTTCACATCATGTGTGCTATTCTTGGAATGTCATTTTTTATTGTTGTTTTAATAAAATACTTAGATCTGAAATTTTTAAATGGGAGAGAGTCCTCACATAGTTACCTATTTATTTAACTACTCGCTTGATCTTCACTTATATCTTTTTGGAGTAGTTTGTCGAACACTCTCATGCTTCACTTATATTATTTGAAGAGTTGATACTAGTGATGAAAATTTGCACAAGCTATGAAATTGGTCCTAATATGGTGGATATTCAAGAAGGATATAATAAAAACTTTCATATAGAGATATGGAGATAATAATATATGAGTCATGTTGGTGAGTAATTGTGCTTTAGTAGGAATATTGGTGTTAAGGTTTGTGATTCTCTATGCAAGCACGTAAAGTCAATAGTCATGCAATGAAGTTATATCCTGCTTGTGGTGCATTATTCGGTGTTAGTTATGTTTAATGCTCGTTTATGCTCGTTTTTGTTTCTTGGTTGGTCGCTTCTCAATCTATTTGCTAGCCTTCATTTTTACTAAGCGGGAATACTGCTTGTGCATCCAAACTCCTTAAACCAATTTGTGCCAAATGAGTCCACCATACCTACCTATATGTGTGGATACGGCTAGCCATGAATTGTGAAAGAATGGTGGAAAAGGGAATAAACTTTATTTTATGTTTGGGAACCACCTATGATGTATCTAGTATGGAAAGTATTGTGAATTCTCGGTCATTTTCGTTGACAGGAAAAGCATGCCTCCCAAAACAATTTTATCTCTCAATTTAAGCTTTGAGCTCTGGCACCTCTACAAATCTCTGCTTCCCTCTGCGAAGGGTCTATCTATTTACTTTATGCATTTTTTTATTTTTATTGAGTCTCTATCTTCTCTTATAAAGCACCAACTAGGAACACTATTGTCATACTTGTGCATTGGGCATAGTTAATATTCGAGTGTGTTTCATGAATGGATCAATGATTGAGCATAATGGGATAGGGATAGCTTTCTTTAGTGTTGATATTTTTAAATACATGGTTGCTTGTTGATATGCTTGAGTATTGATGTCCTCATGCCAAATTATAGACTATTGCTTTGAATCATGCAAGTCCAAATGTCCATGCTATAAAAGAAAAGTGTATATGAGGAATATGATAGGTAACATTCCACATCAAAAATTTCATTTTCAACTGCTACTTTCTCATCATGAGTTTTATGAGAAAGAGTTGCTCTTATGATGCTAGGAAAAGTGATTGAATTTATCATTGATCAAACTTACGCACTATGCTAGCATTCACACTTCATAAATTATTTCTTTTATCATTTACTCACTCGAGCAAGAGTAGGAATTAAGCTTGGGGATACTGATACGTCTCCAACGTATCTATAATTTATGAAGTATTCATGCCATGTTTACAACAATTCTATATGGTTTTGGTATGATTTGAATGGAACTAACCCGGACTGACGCTGTTTTCAGTAGAACTACCATGGTGTCATTTTTTGTGCAATTCACTCAAATGGATAGCTCCAAGTGATCTACATCAACATTGAGCATCCACATCTTCAACATCTACATGAAGTCGTCATCGACAAAACCCGAGGTTAGTTCATCCCTCTAAGGGGGGATATCACATCTAGGGGGAGCTTTACTTTAAGACTTGAGCTAAAGCAACTCTAAAGATGTGAACACAACAATGCTTTATGTAAAAGTGGTAACCCCACTTGAGCTTAAACGATGAGTATGACCTATGATCAAGTGTTCTCACTTGACTCCTAAGTCAATATACTCATATATAGATGACCTTGTCATCGCAAATTGCTTGATAGATGCTAGAATTGGTTGTGCATGCCTTGTCACATATTCCATTTGCCATCTTATTGTGTGAGCATGCTGGTTGCATATTTTACTCATTCGAGGACATCCACTTGTTGTTTTGATTGTTTGGTTTTATTTCCTTTTGCCAAGTGGATGGACAAGAATGCCTAAGAACCTCCTCTAGCTATCTATGCTTTTCTCGTCTCAAACTCTATTCATGCTACATCACAAAATTTGATCAAGTCAGATTCGAACCACTCTGTGTGAGGAGCGCTCGGAGTCCCCGATTCGTCATAGACTTAAACTTCCAAAACCTCTTTATGATTCTCGGTCTGACCGATACCCCACTTTCGGTCCTACCGAGATCATTAAGTTGATCTAGGTTTTCGATCTCGGTGCAACCGATTTGAACCATTCGGTCACACCGAGTTGCAACAACTGTATACAGTTTTACATCTCGGTGCCACCGAGTTGTTCCACTCGGTCACACCGACAGGGTCGGGCTATATATAGTCACGGGCAAAAATTTGGAAATTTCTCCGAATCCCTTCGCCCGCGCGATAGCTCGCTCTGCCAACGTGGTCTCCGGATCGTCTCCTCGCCGCCAGCCGCCTCCAGTCGCTGGACTCCGTCGTCGTCAACGGAAATTCAACCCCGTCGTTGCCGCCGTAGCGAGTCTCCGCCGAACTAGGGTATGGACTCAATCTTTGTGCTATTCCTCAATCCGATTCTTAGCACATTGTGATCATCATGATTCTTTCCACGTTTGTTAAACTTCTATCCAGTCAATGAACTCGTAGATTAGGTTTAATTCGAAAATTTTAGGGTTAGGTTTCCGCCGAAACCATCTCGGACCCACCGAGTTGAAAAACTCGGTCCCACCGATTTGGCTTATGCCATTGCACAAGTGAGACTCGGTCTGACCGAGAATTACTTATCGGTGTGACCGATTTTGGAACTCTGTGAAACCCTAGCAGTCTCGGTGCCACCGAAGTATGACTCGGTCTGACCGAGTTCACTAGTTTAGGTGCCAAAATTGCTTCGGTATCACCGAGTTTAGAAATCGGTAGATCCGAGATGCTTTCAGTGGGAAACTAAAACTAAGTTTTTGAATTATTCTTTTGCAAAAATCTCTGCATTTTGTGATGCTTATCCACTCTATCTCATCTATAACCTATTCACAGGGTTAGCAGTCAGAGTTTGCATCATTTCAGACCAAAGTGATAGCCAGAACTTGTCAGAGCAGCAAGTGCAGATGAGTGAGGGCACTAGTCCCTCAAGTTCCTCAGATGATGGCAGCAGGAGCACCCCTAGCAATCTGCCTAAAGCTGCCACAAGACAGAGAAAGAAGAGAACCTCAGACTTAGAAGATGAGGATTATGTGGCAGAAGAGGAAGCAACTTCCAAGAGAGTTGAGCCAGCACAGGGCATAAAACCAGGGATGAAGATCAAAAGGCCAGCAGGCAGGCAGCCTATGTCAAAGGCCAGAGCTTCAACTGAGAAGCCCACTCCCATTGAGCCAGTTGCTGCTGAAGGCAAGAAGAGGAAAGAAAGGGTGAAGAAAACTGTAGCCAGAGTGCTTGGCAAGGCTTCCATCATGGAAGATGAGGAGGAAGGAGAAGAGGTAGCTGCACCAGCACCTAAGGCACCCAAGCTGATGGGTGATGCCATAAGAACAGGGGCAGCTGCTTCCAAGGCCAAGCCAGCTCCAAAGACAAAGCCAAAGAGGAACACAAGAAGCATCCCAGCTACTGAGAAGAACAAGGCCCCAGTGCCTGAAGCTGCAGAAGAAGAAGAAGAAGAGAATGTTCTTAGAAAGCTCAAGCCCAAGATCCCAGACCACAACGATGCTCATCCTGTGGCTGAGGATATGAAACTCAGGAGAGATTCAGGGCTCCAGAAGTGGAGAGAAGCAAACCCGTATACTTCAAGGAGAAGGACTGTAGTTGACTACAGGTTTCACACCAAGGAGCAGCAAGACTTTTATGAGATAGTGCTGCTAGACAAGAAGCCAATTGTCTGTGATATGAGATGGGTTGATTGGCAATACATCAAGGACAACAAAGAGTACTACCTTGGAGTGCTCCGGACTCCACCACCACTTGAAGATCAAGCCTGAGTGTCGACTTAGCACAATGCATTTTCTAGAAACTTTTTGGTAACTTGTTGCCAAAGGGGGAGAAAATGTATAGATCATAGGCTTCGAGAGAGAGTGTTGCTTTTATTCTCTCTTGTTTTATTTGGTGGTTTTTCGAACCTTGTTTGCTTTTGTGTGAGATACTATGTCATTGCTCGTGAGACATTGATGATCATGTGTTTGATCATAAGCTACACTTAATGTTTGCTTAATATTATCATCTTATCTATCTTATGTGATCATTCACTATTCTTGGTGATGAGTGCATGTATTTCATTCTTATCATTTTAAGCGCTCCATCAAGATGTATGTGACATGGAAGAGTAACCCATGACTCTAACTCTTTGTGCATTTGCAGTCCAAAGCAAATTTTAAATATGCACAAATTTAGGGGGAGCTCTTACTTGTCACATACTTCTCAAAGCGACGATATATTTCATGCTTATTATCATTTGTCGAAGCTTTGATCTATATGTTCTCATCAATTACCAAAAAGGGGGAGATTGAAAGTGCAACTATCCCTAGGTGGTTTTGGTAATTCATAACAACATATATCTCATTGAGCTAATACTATTCCAAGATGACTATTTCAGGAAAGCTCAATGATTGGCATGGTATGGATGTGAAAGTGGAACCCTCAAAATGCTAAGGACAAAGGATTGGCTCAAGCTCAAAAGCTCAAGACTCTTCATTTTATATTTTAGTGATCCAAGATCACATTGAGTCTTTAGGAAAAGCCAATACTATCAAGGAGGGATGAGGTGTTGCTTAATGAGCCTCTTGCTTCATGTGCTTAGTGATATGCTCCAAAACCCTCAACTACTTTCCCATATCCACATATGACCTAAACCCTAAGCCAAACTTGGTCCTACCGATTCTTTCTATCCGGCGCCACCGAGTTTCACTTGTCATAAGCCACTGCCAAACCCTAGCAATTCGGTTCTACCGATAGGGATCTCGGTCTCACCGAGATGGGATTGCAAACTCTCTGTTTCCCTTTCGTAACTTTTCGGTCTCACCGAAAGAGCGAATCGGTCCCACCGAGATTGCAATGTAAACTCTCCGTTTCCCTTTTGTAATTTTTCGGTCTCACCGAAAGAGCAAATCGGTCCCACCGAGTTTGCCTGACCAACTCTCTGGTTAGCTTATTACCAAACTCGGTCTCACCGAGTTTGTGTAATCGGTCTCAGCGAGATTACGTTATGCCCAAACCCTAACCATATCGGTCCTACCGAGTTGCATGTCAGTCCCACCAAAAATCTCTAACGGTCACTAGGTTTACCTTTTCGGTCCGACCGAGTTTGTTGATTCGGTCCCACCGAGATTGGAAAACTGTGTGTAACGGTTGGATTTTGTGTGGAGGCTATATATACCCCTCCACCTCCTCTTCATTCGTGGAGAGAGCCATCAGAACACATACACAATTCCAACTCATATGTTCTGAGAGAGAACCACCTACTCATGTGTTGAGACCAAGATATTCCATTCCTACCATATGAATCTTGATCTCTAGCCTTCCCCAAGTTGCTTTCCACTCAAATCTTCTTTCCACAAAATCCAAATCCTATGAGAGAGAGTTGAGTGTTGGGGAGACTATCATTTGAAGCACAAGAGCAAGGAGTTCATTACCTACACACCATTTGTTACTTCTTGGAGAGTGGTGTCTCCTAGATTGGCTAGGTGTCACTTGGGAGCCTCCAACAAGATTGTGGAGTTGAACCAAGGAGTTTGTAAGGGCAAGGAGATCGCCTACTTCGTGAAGATCTACCGCTAGTGAGGCAAGTCCTTCGTGGGCGATGGCCATGGTGGGATAGACAAGGTTGCTTCTTGAGCCCTCCGTGGACTCGCGCAACCATTACCCTTCGTGGGTGGAGCCCTTCGTGGACTCGCACAACCATTACCCTTCGTGGGTGGAGCGCTCCGTGGACTCGCGCAACCGTTACCCTTCGTGGGTTGAAGTCTCCATCAACGTGGATGTAGGATAGCACCACCTATCCGAACAACGGGAAAAACATCTGTGTCTCCAATTGCGTTTGAATTCTCCAAACCCTTCCCTTTACATTCTTGCAAGTTGCATGCTTTACTTTCCGCTGCCAATATACTCTTTGCATGCTTGCTTGAATTGTGTGATGATTGCTTGACTTGTCCTACAATAGCTAAAATCTGCCAAGAACTAAAATTGGGAAAAGGTTAAGTTTTTATTTGGTCAAGTAGTCTAATCACCCCCCCTTTAGACATACTTTCGATCCTACAGAGACTCTTTGTTATTTGGTTGTAGGGTTGTTTGAGATAGATCATCTTCATCCTACGCCTCCCACGGATTGATAAATCTTAGGTCATCTACTTAAGGGAAAATTGCTACTGTCCTACAAAACTCTGCGCCGGGAGGCCCAACACAAGTTTACAAGAATAAAGTCAGGTAGTAGACATCAGGGTACAAAGGGTAGCTAGTTCATCCCAATCCTTGAAGGATAGAGGTCTTGAAGCGTAGGAGGATCTTTCCATGAAGGGTTTTTGAATCCACTTGGGAGATCTTCCCACATGGAGATCTTGAACTCCATGTGAGGGTAAGTGGATGAGTAAAGCTCCATCTCAAATGAGCTCTAACCTTTCCTAAGCCTACAACGTGGGTAGGAGACAAGTATATAAATAGTCTAGGGAAGTGAAAGGGTACATGGGCCTCGGCTCGAGTCGCTATGCACAGACAGGCGTCATACGTCCGGTGGTTACCGGTCCTCCGATGGCCCACAAGCGTCTGGTCGTCCGGAGGGCGCTGAACATCCGGTAATTTGGCTTTGGACGGGTGTCGCCGGATTTCCAGGGAACGTCGGACATCCGGTGGCTCGACCGTCCGGAGAACTTCGGTCTTCTGGTATTTTGGTGCTGGACTGGTGGCACCGGATTTCTGAAGGTTGTCGGTCGTTCGGCCGCTGTAGCGTTCGTTAGCTGGGCCTTCTGGCTGGCTGATCTCCAGGGCGCCGGACGTCCGAAACCAGTTGTTCGTCCGGTACCTGTGACTTGGTGTCAACAGTTCCTCTTGGTCCTCAGTGTCCTCACTATCTTGTCCATTGGACGTAGTTGCTCCATGGCCTTCCTCCAAGTACGTGATCACACACAAGGTCTTCGTTTGAGGTAGTAGCTATGTCTCGCATGTAGAATGAGTAAGTTCGGAGATGAGCGAGTTCACCTCAGCTTCAATAGTCCTTGCACGACCTCTAGTCATTGGTCCACGTGGTGTCTTGAGAGACGAAAGTAGGTCCATGCGATGATCGTTGGATGCTCCGCACCAGAGACGTTCTCTTAGTAGTCGTTCATGGTGACTTTGTCAATCTCAAAATTTAGATGGTCTCAATATTTTGAAAATGCTTATAGGGGTAGTGTGTGGACCGCGTTCGTTGTTTATATGAGTGAGTGTTCCTTTGATTTTGAAAAGAAATCCTTTCGAATGAGCCCTTGACTGGAAAACGACCTTGGTTCCGGGCGGTCCAGCTGGACCCTCTAGTTCTCCGCGTGGTTCCAGTTTTGTGTGTCGCTAGATCGCTTTCCCGAGTCGGCCTCCCCGATCACGTCCTCCACGCCCACGGCCACGCTCACTCACTCGGCCCCCCTCCAACCAACGACGGCGCTGCGGCGAGGTGAGCCCAAACCCTCCGATTCGCTTCCGTCTTCGTGCTTCCGCCCCTTCTTCCCCTTCCTTCTCAGCGGCATTGCACTCATCCACGCGTACCTTGAAACCCTAGGTTCGTCGTCGTTGGGGACGGCGCCATCAGTAGGCAGCCGGGTGGGTGGCCCGCTATGAGCACCAGCGAGCCCTCCGGTGGGTATGTGACGCCAACTCTTCTGTCCTTCACTGATCTTGTTCCACGAATTTTGGCAACTGCTGCTGCGCATAGCGAGCCGAACTAGAATATCTACGCCCAACATTCGAGTAGCCTTGGTATTTGGGATTATTTCCGTTTGGATATTTCCGGAATGAACATGTATTCTAGATATGTTTTCACAGCTGGAGATATGACGTACTTATTGCTCGGCTGCTATATATATAGCTTCAGTGCCGCTGGAATCTATTGATTTTATGTGCTTTCTGTCATCTTATGGGAATGAAAAGCTGCAAACTGCATTTATGGTGCATATTATTGTCTTGCTTCAGTGCTATTCTGTTATTCCAGACAGTAAAACTGACCGCATATCTTTAAGATATATTGGAATTTCACTTTCGTGGAAAATGGATTTGGCAGTTAAGTTGCGCTGCTTTGGGCATGCAAAATTGCAAATGATGAGCAGTTCATCATTAAGTTTGATTGAACTTGTGTCATTTGGCTACCTCTTATATGGTTGTATGCGCAAATTGTACCAGTACTTCCATGTGCACAGGCTAATTAATCATGTGAGCTAGTCCAAACGGTACCAGTACTTCCATCTCACTATAACCTGCACATCTGTATATATAATGGGTGGTGTTGAGAATACTGGAGAGGAAATTAAGGTGCAATTGTTACCTTGGTGGGATTGTATCTTTGATATGACCACTCACAGTTCAGAACATGTTGCAACATATCATATTGGCGCTTTCATGTGCTGGTTGTCATCTTTCAGTCGGTGCGTTTTCTTTATGCTTCAAAAAAGATCTTCAGGTATTGTTGAAAAGATTAATAGATTATTCATGTTTTGTACGTGCGCGTTGTAGATTATGTTTGTTCTAATTAAAGTAGCTCAGCTCCTTCATAGTCTAGTTCGGTCTTCAGCTGATCTAGTGAATGAAATTGATCAGCCTATCAGTGAATGAAATTGATCGGCTGCACTAGTTCAGATGTAATGCGCTAGTCCGGTGTTCACCTGATCTAGTGAATGCAATTGATCGGCTGTACCTGTTCAGATATAATGCGCCAGTCCAGTGTTCAGCCGATCCAGTGAATGAAATTGACCCATTACACTAGATTTCTGTGCAAAATTTTCTTTGTATCCAAATGGCCGTTTACAAGGGTAAAAATACTGATGTATACAAATGATTTATAGGTGTAAATTTTTGCATGATTCCCAAATGGACCCTTGACATTTTCTTTTTTGATTTCAGCAGGATTCGCAAGGAAAGAGCTTGTAGTAAGAGCGGACAGAACATAGAGAGCCTATTTCAGCAGCATGCAACTGGAGTAGGTTCGGCAGCTTATCCGCAGGGGAGAGACGAGGCGGCCCGCCAGTTACAGCTAATAGCTATGGAGCCTCAAGCTGTTCAGAACAGAGATGACCTGTTCGTTTGGCCCTGGATGGGTGTTTTGGTCAATGTGCCTACTGAACGGAAAAATGGGCGCCATGTTGGAGAAAGTGGAAACCGGCTGAAGGAGAAGCTCTCGTGCTTTTGCCCACAGAAAGTTATCCCTTTGTGGAACTATAGAGGCCACACAGGGAATGCTATTGTTGAGTTTGGAAAAGATTGGACTGCCTTCAATAATGCACTTGCCTTCGAAAATCACTTTGAGTCAGAAGGATATGGCAAATTGGACTGGAAGGCGTACAAGCATCGACGACCGGGGATGTTTGGATGGGTTGCAAGGGCTGATGATCAGAAATATCCAGGGCCGATCGGAGATTATCTGCATAAAAATGGTGATCTGAAAACTATTGCAGATGTTGAGAATGAAGAAGCACGCAAAACAAACAAACTGGTAGCGAATTTAGCTAGCCAGATTGAGGTAAAGCGAAGGCATGTGGAAGAACTTGAATGTAAGTACAATGAGACGACCACCTCACTTGACATGATAATGGAGCAAAAGGATCAGCTGCTCCGGGCATACAATGAAGGTTTGTGTTGACCTTTTGCTATCTATATCTTCCACTTCTAAATATCAGCATATTTGCATTCTCCTTTTAACATGCTTAGAGCTCTGTTGTTTTAACATCCTTTTGAACTTACTCTTTTTCCAGAAATACATAAGATGCAGCAACTTGCTCGTAGGCATTCACAGAGGATCATTGATGAGAATCAAAAGCTCCGTTCAGAACTTGAGTCCAAGATGCAGAACCTTGACTTAAGATCCAAACAGCTTGATGAGCTAGTTGCGCGTAGTGAATCTGACAGAAGGAACCTTGAGCACGAGAAGGAAAAGGTGTGTAATGTTGTGTTTCTATTATTGAATTTATCGCATACAGAACTATGGGATTATGTTTTCTCTTCCCTCTTCTTGTTTCAGCGCTTCGTCAATCTTTACATAACAGTTTGTTTGGAGTCCCTAACATTGTATTTTGTATTGCCATCCAACATTGTCATTTAAATAACTAGTAATTGTGTATGTGCAATGCACGTTAATATTAGTCAAGATATTAATTGTATTTCACATTGATGTCAGGCATGATATAAATTGCATGTTAATATTAGGTAGGGTACAATTACTTGGTTAATGCTGTCGTTGATATTAGGCATGATATTAATTAGTGGAGGGTGCTAAACATGTTTAACGCTGAACACCGGAGTGACGTAGACTGTTGGATAGATGCGGTTGAACGGGGAAGATTTGTTGGATCTCTGCAATTCACTCTTTTTATATTGGTATAGACATAATGACATATACATATATACAGATATAGATACAGTGCAGAGGGTTTAGACTAGGGTGATTTGGGTAAAATGCGGGGGCCATGTTCTTCGTAGGAGGTGCCCTGTTTGGTGGACTATGCATATCACTTATGGGCTGTTGTGTGGATGCAGAACGGTGTTAAAACAAAGCATCTTAAGATGGCAACATTGGTGCAACAGAAGGCTGATGAAAATGTGCTCAAGCTTGTGGAAAAACACAAGGTTTGGGCCTAGTATGCCGTTTCACTTTATTTTTTTGGACATAATTCATATAAGTGTCTTACTGTGATGAAAATGGAAAAATGCAGTTAGAGAAACAAGTCGCTCTAGATAAGATTATCAAGTTGGAGCATCAACTGGATGCCAAGCAGAAGCTTGAGTTAGAAATAAAACAGTTGCAGGGTAAATTGGAAGTCATGAAGCATATGCCAGGTGAAGAAGACTCTGAATCGAAGAAAAGAATAGATGAACTTAGTGAGGAGTTACAAGACAAATATGATGAAATGGATGCAATGGAGTCACTCTACCATACTCTGCTTATCAAGGAACGGAAAAGCAATGATGAATTGCAAGATGCTCGGAAGAAGCTGATAGATGTAAGCTGGCTCATTGCTCGAGCTCTTGCACTTGTCCACTATGTTTGCATAACATCCAAACTCATTCCTGATCTGTTGCATACTCTACAGGGTTTGCAGACTATTACAACTGGTCGAGCAAATATTGGCATTAAAAGAATGGGCGAACTTGATCTTAAATCACTTGCAATTGCTTGCGGACGTAAATTGTCAAAAGAAGATGCAGAAGTGACTGCTGCCATTCTTTGTTCGAAGTGGGAGGCTGATATCAAAAAACCAGAATGGCACCCTTTTAGGGTTGTCATGGTTAATGGGAAAAAAAGGGTAGGATTCCTTTTTCATTTTCTACACACTTTACTCTTCCTAATAGCTTGTAATTTTCAGTCATATATGTCACTCTGGACTTCCTTTTTGGAAACATTTCCCTGGTTCCTGTTTAAGCTACTACGTGCAGGTTTTTCATTAGTGTTCTGTTAAACAATCTTGTTTTTCATTGCATGCTTCCTATTTAAGTTACCACTTGCAGGTTTTAGAGTTAATCAGTTTGCAGCTCAGTTAGGTTCTGTAATACATTAGGGTTCTTTTGTACAGTAGTTGGGTATTCAACGGATGCTTGATTGCTGAATCTGACAATTTAGACATATATGTGGGTACCTGAGATATATACTGGAATGTGGTGTCATACGAAAAGATTTGGTACCTTAACTTTGTAGAGTATTCAGCCTAGACCTTGTGCTGGTTTAATTCTGAGAAGCGATTCTACTGCGAGGGACCTTATGTTAACGTTAGCTGCTCTTGATTGAGATTTATACAATATAATTGAATAATAGCGATGTGCTTTCCACATAAGACTTGGCTTCTTGCACTTGGTTTCCTCTGAAGCTCCTGGTAACTTGTATTACCAGTTATCTTTAATTCGTTGATTTTGGCAACAGAGTACATCTAGCATTTGCTGGCGGAGTTATATATGGAGCCATCAGAGATTTTATTGATAGAAAGCTTACCATATGCACATGGAATCTCTTGATGTATCTCAATTGAACCCGTGCTCAAGTTGTATGCGTGCTAATTACTCCCCTCTCATTGAAAACCGTATGGCATTTTGTCAATTAAGTTAGGCAAGTAAATTGTGTTCTCTGACTGGGACTACGTCTTCTTGTTAAGTGTTGATTTCCAATTCAGCGCTGGGTAAACTGGATATATCTTAGGTCTTGGCTGTTGACACATAGGAAATGATACTGGTATCTGAAGCCATAGAACTTGTGCGATTCACTTGTACTAAAGGCATAGAAAGCTGCTCCTGTATTGGTGCAGCTTCTGCAACTTTTGTGTTTCCACGCAATGAAGTACTCCCTCCGTCCCATAATATAAGACGTTTTTGCAGTTCAAATTGAACTGCAAAAGCGTCTTACATTATGGGACAGAGGTGGTAGTTGTGTGCATCTTGAGTCCATGACAAGGTGCACAATCAATTTTTGTTCAAAATGTCGCGCTGTGATGTGGTTCAGACAGCATTGGAGAGTCGTCTATGAGTAAAAGTATGCTAAATCAGCAGCATATTTGTGGAGTCGAAGTTTCCGAGCTTTAAATAATGTGTTCATCAATCATTTTTAGAATGGGAGACATATATACTATTGTAGTATTGTTTATCTCACATGGCGTGTGCTTTGGTGCAGGAGCTTATCTCTGAAGATGATGCGAAGCTTCAGACCCTAAGAGAAGAGTATGGCGAAGAAGTCTATTCTTTGGTGACAAAGGCGCTGCTTGAAGTTAACGAGTACAACCCCCGTGGCCGCTATCCCGTACCGGAGCTGTGGAACTACAAGGAGGGCCGCAAAGCAACACTGAAAGAGGCCTTGCAGTACGTCCTGAAACAGTGGCGGACACACAAGAGGAAGCGCTGAACTACCACTGGCCTACTATACATACATGAACTTGCTGTTTATTTAGCATTTACTAGTACACGTTAGATAAGAGCTGTGCGTGTGGCTCTCAATGGTGAGACTTCTGGAATGTTCACCTGTCGCAGTCGTCTACTTGTCCGAGTTTAGCTGGGATTATGAAACGTGCGGAGATTCCGTTTTCCAGGGTTTCAGGCCAGTTGTAAGTAAATGATGCCTGAAAATGTTGTGCAGGAGACAAAAGATTTCGGAACGCTGCTCCAGTTCCAAATCCACGATGATGAATTGCTACCATACTAGTATCAAATAAGTCTGTAGATTGAATTGCTGGTGCCTCTTGCTTTGATTTTGAATTGAGTTGCGTTAAAAGGCATATTTTTGGCGAATAAACTTGTTGTATATATACTTGTAAGTCAAGATATTAAACACTGCAGGTAGCAGGAGGATACAACTGGAAACGTTTCTTTTCTTTTCAAAATAAATTTATCGCTCTGTGTCACACACAGAGACATGACACATACGTAGAGGACCAAGAGTCCAGGACACACACGGGCATCTCTTTTACAGGGTTCACGGAGAGGCTGAGGTGGGCTTTTTGATTGGGTGTAAATCAAAGTAAGGGGCCCACCCTAGCTGAAAATTAGGGGGGGCAAGTTTAATTAGCTGGAAAGAGTCCATAATAATGTGTTATAATCCGTGTGTAGCATTTTTGCCAACGGAATGTTCCAACACAAACCTCGAACCATATTCGCGGGAAGCGCAGGCACGCACAACTCATTTGCGGCATGCCCTCCTTCCACTTGCTAGCCACCGCCTGGAGCGCCTTGCACGCCGGCCCATCCGGTGCCAACGCCCGCGTAGCGCTTTCCCCAATCTACCTCGCCTTCTTCCTCGCTGCATCCCCCTTCTCCCCGCTCATCAGCTCCTTCACCGCCTCCTCCCACAACACCAAACCGTCCCTCTCCCTTGCCTTCGGCCGCATCGCCATTCCGTTCCTCTCCTCCAGCATCACCGCGTTCATCCTCTGCTCCACGAACAGTGGCCATACCACCATCAGCACGCCTGCCGCCGCGCTCTCCAGCGTAGAGTTCCACCCGCAGTGCGACACAAAGCCTCCCACGATCGAGTGGTTCAGGATCTCCACCATGGGCCCCAAAGTGGCACGGCGAGCCCCGTGCTGCTTGTCCTCTCCATGGACCCTACTGGCAGGTAGCTCAGAGGGTCCTCGCCGTCGTTTTCCGACGACCCGTCAAGGTACCCCATGCTGCAGTCCTTATCGCCTAGCAAGAAGTTGCTTCTCTTAGCACTAAAGTTGCTTTGTAAGGGCATCTCCAATGCCGACTTGCAAACCTCTGGACCGCGCTGTCTGGACTCCAGAAGCTATCCAACGGAGTCCTGTATCAGTCCACAACGTGGTTTGTATGTGTTTTCTCCCGCAAACCGGAGACAAACACGGGGGGCCTTTGCAGGAGTCCGGACACGTAAAACGTCGCTCTCTACCTCCCGGCCCACCCAAAAGGAATTCGGAGTCCACGCTTTTGTAGCATCCCGCACTGTTTCCGCGCCAAAATCCACTACTCTCTTCTTCCTTTCCCCACTGCTCTCCGCCCAATCCCCTCTCTTTTCTCTCACCCTCTCCTTCCTTCCGCCGCCGACCCATGGAACTTGGAGATGGAGCCGAAGGATCCGAACATCACACTTTCCTGGAAGATTAGCTCGGTGACGCGGCAAACTCGCCGCGTCAAAGCGAAGGCCGCAAAGGAGGAGAAGCTCAAGAGGCGGTTGGCCGCTGGTGGGCCTGGTGGTGGCGTTGGGCATGGAGGTTGTCGCGGACGAGGCGGTCGGCACGGTCGTGGCGGACGCCGCCAGACAGGCGCGCCCACAGTACAGACGCTGCCGTGGCCGGAGCCTTACAAGCCTTCGTACTACTACGCTGCCAAGCAGCTTGGAACCCCCGCCGGTATGGTGCATTACATCGTCGACGTCAACGCGACGCCGATCTTCTCCGAGTATTCCTCGCCGCAGCTCGTCTGGGCGCAGACGTCGGCTTGGGAGCATATGGGTGCCTCACGATGACATGTACCTAGGGTAGGGTAATAGGCCTAACCTAGACGCCCTTCCCAAGGACACTACCCAAAGATAAACAGCATTCAAAGCACAATAGTTTCCACCGACTGGAATCTCCTCAGAGTGCAACCCACTCGACCAACAATTCCACTTGGATAACCCAATTCCATTCGACCAATATATCACCATTCTACCGTACAAGAAACCACTCGGAATACAGAAGACCTAAAGTCACTCAGGATGGCAACGGTCCGGCGTTCACTCCGTAGTGTTAATGATCATTTATATGTCTTTATTGCTGGCATTACCAGTAACACCTCACCTTTATGTACATTGAACTCCTTGTAACATGGGCTGGCTGGGGTCCTGGCGCACTCTATATAAGCCACCCCCTCCACTGAGGCAAGGGTTCGCACCCCCTATAACTTCATGCATAATCCAGTCGATCGCCTCAGGGCACCGAGACGTAGGGCTATTACTTCCTCCGAGAAGAGCCTGAACTCGTAAATCTTGCGTGCACAACCTCATCGTAGCTAGGATCTCGCCTCCTCCTACGTACCCCCCTTTCTACTGTCAGACTTAGAACCACGATAGTTGGCGCCCACCTTGGGGCAGGTGTCTTAGCGACTTCCAGTGAGGTTGCAATTTTTCCAATTTCCATCATCATGGTTTCCAGCGGAGGTTTGGCTGAGGGCCGCGAGATCCTTCTCGGCGCGCTCGTTTTCATCGCCGACGACTCCGCTTGGCTTCAAGAAGCTCCCCTCGACGTCGAGGCTCTCCGCGTCCGCGGGGCGACCCACTTTTGGGCGTGCGTCCGCGGCGTCCTTCTGCGGCAACCGTCGACCCAGTATCGGTCGACTCCCGCAACGTCTTCGCTCCTTGCTGCTCGTCGCCGCAAGCGATCCGGTCAATCGTGGCTTCAGCGGTGGATTAAGCATGCGGTGGCTCGCCGGTCGGCCACCCCTCAAGTCATGGAAATCGAGCCCGATGAATCTCTCTACGGGTTGTTCGACTGGCTCCGTCGAGACCCTGCCTGAGTGTGACAGCAGCGACCCCGCGGCAGAAGTCCTGATGGTCGACACGTCGCGCAGCCCGCCTGGTTACCGCCACAGCGATGGCGGTGATGGTGGCGGCGATCCGTCGCGTGTTCATGAAGAATATCGTCCTCAAGCCCTCACTTCGTAGCAGAGGGAGGGGCTGCATCATCGCAACACGGAGGCTCTCCACACTCCCATCGTCAGGGAAACCTCTGAGGCTCGGGCCTTGGAGGCCGCGCGCCTGGCCACGTTGGCTGAGCGCGCGCGACTGGAGAACCTTCAGCATTCACTCGACGAACGCGCTCGGCGACTGATTCCAGAATCCAGTCGACGACGGCGGCAATTGTTCCCACCCGAACATCAGGTATACCATACTCCAAATCAGAATCTTACTGCTGCGGCCCGCATAGCAGAGTCAATCCAGCCATCCCAATCAGAGGCTGGAAGGGGTTTGATGCAGATTTGAGCGCTGCTCTGAGCAGCGGGAGAACAGAACACAACAGTTTCCCAGTCGTGCAACAGGATCCATATCAGATCTGTGGTAGCGAACACTGTCCAGTCGGCCCATAGCCCAAGATCGCCTCTGCGGCGTGAGGACCGAGGGCACCGTTAAGAGCAGTACATGGGTCAGAACCATGAGCAATATGATCATCGGTTCGACCGTGAGGACCGCCGTCGAGTGCCCACACCCCTCCGAGGGGCGGATCATATGCACCCCGGCGACCTGATGACAGGCGTCCGTATGGTGATGAGCGAAGACATCCAGTTGACCCCAGAAAACCCGGATTTGATGCAAGGTCAATTTTGGTACAAGGTTTGGTCGACCGGAATAGAGATCACAGAGAAGGACAGGACAGAGATTGACCAACAAGCAGTCGAGTACATGTATCCGGACCTGAGTGTTTCAGCAGTGCCATCAGGGCCGTAGAAATCCCTCCCAACTTCAGGTTAGCGACTGGGCTAAGTAAGTTTACCGGTGAATCCAAACCCGACACTTGGCTAGAGGATTACCGAGTGGCTATATAGATTGGTGGCGGTAATGATGAGGTAGCCATTAAACATCATCCTTTGATGTTGGAAGGGTCAGCCAGAGATTGGTTGAATTAGTTGGCTCCTGGCAACATATTCAGTTGGGAAGAATTGGCCCGAGTGTTTGTTAGGACGTTTGAGGGCACTTGCAAGCGGCCTACAGGGTTGAAAGAATTGCAACATTGTGTTCAGAAACCGAATGAGACTTTGAGGGATTACATCCAGAGGTGGACCACTTTACACCACACAGTGGAAAACATGTCACCACACCAAGTAGTTTGCACCTTCAAGGAGGGCGTTCATTACAGAGAGCTTAACCTGAAATTCGGTCGGACATGAGATATGACTCTGACCCGAATGATGGAAATAGCCACTGGGTATGCTAACGGTGAGGAAGAAGACCGACTCTGGAGTGGCAAAAATAAACCAGTCGCCCAAGATGCCGTAGGGGGTAATTCCAATCAGAAACAGAAGCGTAAAGCCGAACTTGCCGCTCCTGGTGAAGCTGCAGTGGTGACCCAGGGGAAATTCAAAGGAAAACCTAAAGGACCATGGGTCCCCCAAAAGGTGAAAGATTCAACAGGAAATGATGTGCTAGATTTACCGTGTCATATACACACCAAGGTGGATGAAGAGGGAAACCTGATTTATCCCAAGCATACCACTCAACATTGTCGACTCCTTATCCAGCAATTCCGAGAGGGCCAGCCCAACGAGAAAGAGAAGGAATCTGATAAGGATGAAGGCAAAGAGGAGGATGATGGTTTCCCCAATATCAATGCCACTTTGATGATTTTTGCTGACGTTGAGAGCAAAATTCATTAACAGAGAAGTAAACATGGTAGCCCCGGCAACGCCAACGTATTTGAAGTGGTCTAAGACTCCCATTACATTCGACCAATCTGACCATCCGGCACGTGTTGCTACCCCAGGGCGGCAAGCGTTGGTGGTCGACCCAGTCATTGAGGGCACTCGATTGACCAAGGTCCTGATGGATGGTGGCAGTGGCTTGAACATTTTGTATGCTGAGACTCTCCGATAGATGGGCATCACGATGTCCAAGCTCAGTGAAAGCAATATGCGCTTCCACGGTGTCATCCTTGGGAAGAAAGATGATTCACTCGGCCAGATCATTCTTGACGTGGTTTTCAGCGATTCGAAGAATTATCACAAGGAAAAGTTGACATTTGAAGTTGTGGATTTTCACAGTGCTTATCATGGTATTCTGGGCAGGCCTGCGTATGCCCGCTTCATGGCTCGACCATGTTACGTATACCTCAAGCTGAAGATGCCCGGTCCCAAGGGTGTGATCATGATCACTGGTAATCGGCGGAGAGCGGAGGAGTGTTTCCAGAAGGGCTCAAAGATTGCTGATGAACAAATGGCAGAAGTGGAAATGCAAGAGTACTAGAAGAACGCAGATCCGAGTGATTTTCTACGTGCCAAGAAGCCTGCTTCAGAATCTGCATTTCAGTCGTCTGGTGAAACAAAGCAAGTTCATATTCATCCGACCGATCCTAATGCTGCTCCGACTCAAATCTCAACAACACTCGACAGCAAATAGGAAGAAGCGCTCATCTAGTTCCTCCGTGATAACTGGGACATCTTTGCATGGAAACCTTCTGACATGCCAGGTGTACCTAGGGAACTGGCTGAGCACCGTTTGCGAGTCGATCCGAAAGCAAAACCTGTCAAAGAGCATCTCCGTCAGCCCGCCGTGGAGAAGAGGAAGGCAATTGGTGAGGAGGTGGCTCGGCTTCTGGCAGCTGAGTTCATCCACAAGATATACCACTCCGAGTGGCTCACCAATGTTGTAATGGTCCCCAAGAAAGACGATTCACTTCGCATGTGCATCGACTTCAAGCATATCAATCGGGCCTGCCCAAAAGATCATTTCCCTCTGCCCCGCATCGATCAAATTGTTGACTCGACTGTGGGATGTGAGCATTTGTCCTTTTTGGACGCTTATTCCGGGTACCATCAGATCCGACTGTATGGTCCTGATGAAATAAAAATAGCTTTTATCACCCCATTCGGGTGCTTTTGCTATGTTACCATGCCCTTTAGTCTCAAGAATGCTGGTGCCACCTTCATGCGTATGATTCAGAAGTGCCTGCTCACTCAAATCAGTCAGAATGTGGAAGCATACATGGATGACATCATGGTCAAGTCACGTAAAGGTTTCGACCTACTGACTGACCTCGCCGAAACCTTTGCCAATCTGAGAAGGTATGATAGCAAGCTTAATCCATCAAAGTGCACATTCGGAGTCCCAGGAGGAAAGTTACTCGGTTTTCTCGTTTCCGAACAAGGGATTGATGGAAACCCAGAAAAAGTTGGCGCAATCCTCCGAATGAAATGCCCTATGCGTGTGCGTGATGTCCAGAAGGTTACTGGTTGCCTGGCCGCATTGAGCCGATTCATTTCTCGTCTCGGTGAAAAGGCATTGCCTCTTTACCGACTGATGAAGAAATCTAACAAGTTCGAGTGGACTCCTGAAGCTGACGCAGCGTTTGCAGAGCTCAAAACCCTGCTTTCCACCCAGCCAGTGCTTTCTGCTCCAATCAGGAAAGAGCCTTTACTGCTTTATATCGCAGCCACTGGACAAGTTGTCAGTACGGTGCTCATGGTCGAGCGGGAAGAAAAAGGCAAAGCCTACAAAATTCAGCGCCCAGTGTATTATATTTCAGAAGTCTTAACTCCGTCCAAGCAGAGATATCCTCATTATCAGAAGTTGGTTTATGGAATTTATTTGACGACAAAGAAAGTTGCACATTACTTCTCAGATCACTCGGTTTCAGTTGTCAGTGATGCTCCATTATCAGAAATTCTAAACAACAGAGATGCAACTGGTCGAGTGGCGAAGTGGGCGATTGAACTCCTTCTATTAGATATCAAGTTTGAGGCAAAGAAAGCAATCAAGTCCCAAGCAATAGCAGATTTCCTCGCCGAGTGGAGTGAGCAGCAGCAACCGAATCAGGTTCACTCGGAACATTGGACTATGTTCTTTGATGGGTCCAAGATGCTGAATGGTTCTGGTGCTGGTATAGTCTTGGTATCCCCACGAGGTGACAAGCTCAGTTATGTTCTCCAGATTCACTTTGATTCCTCCAACAATGAGGCTGAATATGAGGCACTTCTGTACAGGTTGCGTATGGCCATTTCACTCGGCGTCCGTCGCCTAATGGTTTACGGCGACTCGGATTTGGTGGTCAATCAAGTGATGAAGGAATGGGATATCAGGAGCCCAGCTATGACTGGCTATTGCAATGCAGTGAGGAAGTTAGAAAAGAAGTTTGAGGGGTTAGAGCTCCACCACATACCCCGAGTCAAGAATCAAGCAGCTGATGATCTGGCGAAGATAGGCTCCAAGCGCGAGCCTATTCCCAGCAATGTGTTTTTGGAGCATCTCCACACTCCGTCAGTTCAAGAGGATCCTTTCTCAGAAGAGCCCCCACAACCAAAAAGTTCCACCGACTCAACTGAAGTTCAAATCCCAGCCGTGCTCGACCTGATCATGGAGGTTTTGGTCATCACCCCTGATTGGACGGTGCCATATGTTGCATACATACTCAAAAAAGAGCTCCCAGAAGATGAGGATGAGGCCCGTCAGATCGTCCATCGATCCAAAGCCTTCATCGTGATAGGTGGACGACTGTACAGAGAGAGTGTGACTGGAGTTGCTCAACGATGCATTACACCAGAAGAAGGTCGAATGCTTCTCAATGATATGCACTCGGGGACCTGTGGTCACCATGCTTCCTCTCGGACAATTGTGGCCAAAGCATACCGAGCAGGTTTTTAATAGCCACGTGCAAATGAAATGGCAAAGGAAATAGTCAACAAGTGTGAGGGCTGCCAGTTCTACTCCAACATGTCCCACAAACCTGCTTCAGCCTTGGAGACCATTCCACTCGTCTAGCCATTTGCTGTTTGGGGATTGGATATGGTTGGACCCCTGAGGACCGGCAGAAGTGGTTTCACTCATTTGCTTGTAGCAGTCGACAAGTTCACTAAATGGATCGAAGCCAAGCCTATCAAGAGTCTCGATTCAAGTACTTCCATCAGTTTCATCAGAGAGCTGACATTCAGATATGGAGTCCCTCACAGTATTATCACGGATAATGGCTCCAACTTTGATTCTAATGAGTTCAGAGCATTCTGCGCCTCCCAAGGAACTCGGGTCGACTACGCGTCTGCCGCGCATCCGCTGTCGAATGGGCAGGCAGAGAGAGCAAATGGTTTGATCCTCCAAGGGCTGAAATCCCGGTTGATGCGTGACCTCAAGCATGCAGCAGGCGCTTGGGTAGATGAGTTGCCTTCAGTCCTTTGGGGGTTGAGAACAACGCCAAATTGGCCGACTGGTCGGACTCCCTTCTTCATGGTCTATGGGGCTGAAGTCGTGCTGCCAAGCGATTTGCTTCACAACACGCCCCAAGTGGAACTTTTCTCAGAGGCTGAAGTAGAGCAGGCACGACAAGATGCTGTTGACCTCCTGGAAGAAGAGAGAGAGATGGCCTTGATTCGATCAACCATTTATCAACAAGATCTCCATCGATTCCATGCCAAAAACATGAGAGGTCGGCGAGGGAGTCATGGATTAGGGGGTCCTCGGACAGCCGGACTATATCCTTCGACCGGACTGTTGGATTATGAAGATACAAGATTGAAGACTTCGTCCCGTGTCCGGGTGGGACTCTCCTTTGCGTGGAAGGCAAGCTTGGCAATTCGGATATGTAGATCTCCTCCCTTGTAACCGACTCTGTGTAACCCTAGCCTCCTCCGGTGTCTATATAAATCGGAGGGTTTAGTCCGTAGGACAACAACGATCATAATCATAGGCTAGCTTCTAGGGTTTAGCCTCTACGATATCGTGGTAGATCAACTCTTGTAATACTCATATCATCAAGATCAATCAAGCAGGAAGTAGGGTATTACCTCCATCACGAGGGCTCGAACCTGGGTAAACATTGTGTCCCCCGCCTCCTGTTACCATCCGCCTTAGACGCACAGTTCGGGACCCCCTACCCGAGATCCGCCGGTTTTGACACCGACATTGGTGCTCTCGTTGAGAGTTCCACTATGCCACCACGATAAGGCTTGATGGCCCGTCTTGTTGTCAAGGACAACATTATCTCGGGGGGAGCCCTGGCTGTAGGCCAAACTCTCCGACTAGGCGGCTTCGTCATGACCGCCTGTTCGGCCGTCGCGCCGACGATGACTTCTCGGGTCATCAAAAACAGCCCCCACGTCGGCTCGGGATTCGCAGAGCAGATGGATCCAATAGAGCTCTCTTCTCTGAACGAGCTCTTGGATCGCATTGCCACCCTGGGAGTCGCAACGGACTATGATCGGATCGGGCTTAAACCCAACCAAAGGGAGATTAACTCTCCGCTGGTCACCCATCAGATAGCGGTGGTGGAGGAGCAATGTAGCAATTCTTCCTCAATTTTGAGGATGAACTATGTACGGATTCCTGAGCTCTCCGAGCCGGATACCCGTCCACGGGAGGACATGGCCCAAGCTTCGAACCTACAATCAAACAGCGGGCCAGAACTATTGGGCAACATTTCGGAGTCCGAACTGCCAAGCTCGGAAACTCCTCCGCCCCTGGGTCTCAGATCGGGTCAGGGTTTGGACCTAAATCTACCCACCCACCCAGACTCAAGTGATCTTTCCCACATTAGACAAGAGCCCCAAGAAACAGTACATCACTATTGGGCCAGATTCCTCCTTGTAATGAGCAAGGTCAAGGACTGTCGCTAGTGATCCGAACATAGCACTCTGCGCTGAAAATAAAACCGCCGCACTAGCCCTCGAGGCGTTATCTGAAGCCCTTGCGGCCGAATAACTAACTGCGCTGCGCTCCACGGTGGACAGGGACGACGTGATACTCGACAAAAGATCCAAGTCCACCTCTTTTAAACCAGCGGACAAAATAGTCAAATTCCAGGTCCACCCAACGGACCCTACAAAAACAGCATCCATCAGGGCACAACTGAACCCCACAACAGATGCCGCATTGCGGGAGTTCTTGCGCGAGAATTGGGACATCTTCGCCTGGCATCCTTCAGACATGCCAGGAATCCCACGCAGGCTGGCCGAGCATAGCCTTAACATTCTAAAGGGGTTCAAGCCGGTCAAACAGACTCTTCGGCGTTTCTCTGAGCCTAAGCAACAAGCCATGGGAGAAGAGCTAGCCAAGTTACTCGAGGCCGGATTCATTAGAGAAATAAAACATCCAGACTGGCTAGCAAACCTGGTGATGGTACCAAAGAAGGACAAATCCCATCAGACCCCATAGGTCCGACTTCGGCCATGTGGTTCGGGTCAGCCTTGGTATATCGCATCTTCACCATGTCCCAGGCTTCCCTTGCACCTTGTCGGCAGGCTGATATCTTCCATAATCAGAAGCGCCACCGCGCTCCCTTGAGCATCTCTACAAGCTCCCCCAGGCCTCCTGGCAGGGGGCGGATGGCCACAAGGCTTGGGCAATGCCCTGCATCACCTGCCGAACTTGTTCGTGCAGTTGTGAGAGCTCTGGCAGAAGATCACCCGCAGGCTCGGGCATCTCCTCTGCGGGACGACCCGTCAGCATACCTACAGATATAACTCTGTTAGCCGGTTTCTTCGCCGAACTCTATAAAAGTTCGTTCAAGCACTTACTAAAAATGCCGCATTGAAGCCTCTTATTCTCCTTTATGGAGTCAGCAAGCTGGGCCCGAACATCTTTCAGTTCAACGCCCAGCCGGGTATTGGCATCTTGGAGATCGTTTTTCTCCCGCCTAACCTGCGTAAGCACGCGCTCACCAACCTTTAGCTGTCGTTGAGCATGTTGCTCATCCCCTCGCACGACCTCCGGATTCACTTCGGGATCATCTGCAGAATCTATTGTTAGATTTGCATGCATGCCGAATACTAACCGGTACATGTCATTCTTTTAGATAGAAACAAGTGTTACCAGATGGGGCCTTCTCGGACTCCTTCATTGCGGCAACTGCGGCCCGTAGCTGGGCTTTGCACTCCTCCAGCTCTTGAGACAACTGGGTATTCTTCTCCGTAAGAACCTACGCAAACAATGATCCTTAAATCAGTTGTGCCAACTGTTTCAAGTCTCAGGGGCTACTGATATACATAATTATTAGATTTTCTTACCCATATATCCTTCACATACTGGTCCGTGGCTCGAGCAAGACCATTTTGAGCAGCTCGGATGTACGCGTCTCCTGAGTTGAAGGCATCAAACGCCTCTTCAGAGAAACAAGCGTCGCCGAGTACGGCCCGACGATGCTTGTGATTCATGGCACTCTCCACTTCGGAATTCGTAGAGGACAACCTATCTGCATCCTCTGTAGGAGGAACATCCGGTGTTGGCCCCACGTTAGCATCTGCCTCTAAGTTCGGCTCTGGAGCCCGGCTGGTGGAGGCTTGGCCAGCAGGCTCTCCAGATATGGTTCGGCGAGCGTTTTTCCTGCCAGGAACCATGGACGTTATTATATTTTAAATGACGACAACCACGGAGCGGGGTTCTTTTTCATACCTCTGCGACGGTGTCTCAGTCCTAACCTCCTTCCTTTTAAGCGGATGCGGATGAACTCCTCTTCCTCTCCTTTATATAAATCAGACAATATTTTTGCTAGAGCAGCGATGGAGTCCGGTCCCTTACGACTGCAGCGGGTGGCATCGTCTTCTCCATTAAAGTGCCACATGGGTTGTCCCTGATATTGAAGTGGCTGCACCCCCCGCATTATACATATTGACATAACCTCGATTATTGTCAATCCCGATTTGGCCAGCATTTTTATCCGGCCCATCAGGTAAAGGACCTCTCTGTTATCTTCCTCCTGAGGGCTCCGAGGGCGCCAGCTATGGCGTTTCTTCAAAGGGGCGTTATCGAACTCAGGAAGGCCCATCCGAATAGGGTCCGGAAGGGGGATGTCCTCCATATAAAACCACTCCGAAGGCCAGTCTTCGGATGTCTTCTTCGAAGTACCGGACAGGTATCCAGTCCCGGCGATGCGCCATATCTCGGCTCCGCCCACTTGATATATTGACCCCTCCTGTGTATGGGGTACGAGGCAGAATAGCCTCTTCCATAGCTCGAAATGAGCTTCGTAGCCCAAAAACAACTCGCAAAGGGCAACATAGCCAGCGATGTGTAATATGGAGGCGGGAGTAAAGTTATGCAGCTGGAGGCCGTAGAACTCCAGGAGCCCATGGAGGAACGGATGGATTGGAAATCCAAGCCCCCTCAATAAGTAAGGGACAAGGCATACCCGCTCCCCCATGGATGGGTTGGGAAAGCTCTCTGCTTGCTCCCCGTCGTTGTAAGTGGCAAGTCCGGCTCGAACGGGGACCATATACGCTGGAGGGAGAAACCCCTGGGTCTGTAACTCTACTAATTGGCTGTGGGGGACGGAACACTTCTTCCAATTGCTTGGCTTAGGGCTACGGGAGCGAGAGGAGGAGCTGCGATGGCCGGCCATGATGGGATGAACTTTTTCCGGGCGTGCTCCGATGGATACTCACTGGGGGAGGATGTTGTGATCTGGATCTGAGGATCCCCGTCTCTTTAAATAGACGATTTACTCACATGGTTAGGGTGGCAAGTGTAAAAATGCCCCGACTTCTCGCATTCGCTCAACACGTGGAGGATAGCCATTATTAGGCGCAGAAGCCAAGGAGTGCAACATTCATGGGAGGCCGAACACTACTCGACAGGTATTCAGAATTTGGAGAAGAACCCGCCTTGCAATGCTGAAGACAATCTGCGCGCCGGACTCATCGTCATTGAAGCCTGGTTCAGGGGCTACCAAGGGAGTCCTGGATTAGGGGGTCCTCGGATAGCCAGACTATATCCTTCGGCCGGACTGTTGGATTATGAAGATACAAGATTGAAGACTTTGTCCCATGTCCGGGTGGGACTCTCCTTTGCGTGGAAGGCAAGCTTGGCAATTCGGATATGTAGATCTCCTCCCTTGTAACCGACTCTGTGTAACCCTAGCCCCCTCCGGTGTCTATATAAATCGGAGGGTTTAGTCCGTAGGACAACAACGATCGTAATCATAGGCTAGATTCTAGGGTTTAGCCTCTATGATCTCATGGTAGATCAACTCTTGTAATACTCATATAATCAAGATCAATCAAGCAGGAAGTAGGGTATTACCTCCATCGCGAGGGCCCGAACCTGGGTAAACATCATGTCCCCCGCCTCCTGTTACCATCCGCCTTAGACGCACAGTTCGGGACCCCCTACACGAGATCCGCCGGTTTTGACACCGACAGTCGGGCATTTCAGGAAGGAGACCTGGTGCTCTGAGTGGATCAGCAACGGCCTCACAAGCTGGCTCCTGCTTGGGAAGGTCCCTTCATAATCACCAAGGTGCTCCACAATGGAGCATATCACCTTTACAATGTGGAACACAAGAAAGACGCGCCACATGCTTGGAACGCGGATCTGCTTCGTCATTTTAAGACTTAGGCACTCGGGTCGATGAGTTGTAATAAGAGTCGTTCAGTTTGCTTATCAAAGACAAAATTTTTGTAGTGCCTTAATACTTGTTATCATGTCAAGTTACATGTTCAAATATCCCAGTGGGTGGCTTAGTTGTGAACCTGATTCGCCTAAGTTCCAAAAACTACTCTGAGTGGAGAGCGATCCTCCCACTCGGGGGCTTAGCTGCGAACCTGATGCACCTAAGTTTCTAAAAATCCTACCGAGTGGAGAGCAATCCTTCCACTCGGGGGCTTAGCTGCAGTCCTGTACTCGCCTAAGTTTCTAAAAATCCTACCGAGTGGAGAGAATCCTCCCACTCGGGGGCTTAGCTGCAGTCCCGTACTCGCCTAAGTTTCTAGAAATCCTACCGAGTGGAGAGCATCCTTCCACTCGGGGGCTTAGCTGCAGTCCCGTACTCGCCTAAGTTTCTAAAATCCTACAGAGTGGAGAGCAATCCTCCCACTCGGGGGCTTAGCTGCAGTCCCGTACTCGCCTAAGTTTCTAAAATCCTACCGAGTGGAGAGCAATCCTCCCACTCGGGGGCTTAGCTGCAGTCCCGTACTCGCCTAAGTTTCTAAAATCCTACCGAGTGAAGAGCAATCCTCCCACTTGGGGGCTTAGCTGCAGTCATATGCTCACCTAAGTTTCTAAAATCCTACCGAGTGGAGAGCAATCCTCCCACTCGGGGGCT
Organism: Triticum urartu; assembly: GCF_003073215.2. Lineage (NCBI taxonomy): Eukaryota > Viridiplantae > Streptophyta > Magnoliopsida > Poales > Poaceae > Triticum > Triticum urartu. The sequence goes on from NC_053024.1 coordinate 408,358,414, forward strand.
TAGCTGCAGTCACGTACTCGCCTAAGTTTCTAAAATCCTACCGAGTAGAGAGCAATCCTCCCACTCAGAGGCATAGCTGCAGTCTCGTACTCGCCTAAGTTAAAAACCATCCTAATCCGCAAGGACGACGAAGTGCAGGTCGTGCACAACACCTAGTGCTCTTGTCCATGACCCACTCGACGGAGCTGCGCCACAAGTACAAGGTCCGCTCCATCTCGATTCGCAAGGACGACGAAGTGCAGGTCGTGCACAGCACCTAGTGCTCTTGTCCATGACCCACTCGACGGAGCTGCACCACAAGTACAACGTCCGCTCCACCCCGATCCGCAAAGACGACGAAGTGCAGGTCATGCACAACACCTAGTGTTCTTTGATGACCCACAAGTATAGGGGATCTATCGTAGTCCTTTTGATAAGTAAGAGTGTCGAACCCAATGAGGAGCAGAAGGAAATGATAAGCGGTTTTCAGCAAGGTATTCTCTGCAAGCACTAAAATTATAGGTAACAGATAGTTTTTGAAGGAAATATGCCCTAGAGGCAATAATAAAGTTATTATTTATTTCCTTATAACATGATAAATGTTTATTATTCATGCTAGAATTGTATTAACCGGAAACATAATACATGTGTGAATACATAGACAAAAAGAGTGTCACTAGTATGCCTCTACTTGACTAGCTCGTTAATCGCCTCTACTTGACTTGCTCGTTAATCAAAGATGGTTATGTTTCCTAACCATAGACATGAGTTGTTCATTTGATTAACGAGATCACATCATTAGGAGAATGATGTGATTGACTTGACCCATTCCGTTAGCTTAGCACTGATCGTTTAGTATGTTGCTATTGCTTTCTTCATGACTTATACATGTTCCTATGACTATGAGATTATGCAACTCCCGTTTGCCGGAGGAACACTTTGTGTGCTACCAAACGTCACAACGTAACTGGGTGATTATAAAGGTCTCTACAGGTGTCTCCAAAGGTACATGTTGGGTTGGCGTATTTCGAGATTAGGATTTGTCACTCGATTGTCGGAGAGGTATCTCTGGGCCCTCTCGGTAATGCACATCACATAAGCCTTGCAAGCATTGCAACTAATGAGTTAGTTGGAGATGATATTATGGAACGAGTAAAGAGACTTGCCGGTAACGAGATTGAACTAGGTATTGAGATACCGACGATCGAATCTCGGGCAAGTAACATACCGATGACAAAGGGAACAACGTATGTTGTTATGCGGTCTGACTAAAGATCTTCGTAGAATATGTAGGAGCCAATATGAGCATCCAGGTTCCGCTATTGGTTATTGACCGAGATGTCTCGGTCATGTCTACATTGTTCTCGAACCCGTAGGGTCCGCACGCTTAAGGTTCGATGACAGTTATATTATGAGTTTATGAGTTTTGATGTACCGAAGTTAGTTCGGAGTCCCGGATGTGATCACGGACATGACGAGGAGTCTCGAAATGGTCGAGACATAAAGATTGATATATTGGACGGCTATATTCGGACACGGAAGTGTTCGGGTGATTTCGGAGAAAACCGGAGAGCCGGATGGTTACCGGAACCCCCCGGGAGAAGTAATGGGCCATATGGGCCTTAGTGGAGAGAGAGGGGCAGCCAAGGTGGGCCGCGCGCCTCCTCCCCCCTGGTCCGAATTGGACTAGGAGAGGGGGGCGGCGCCCCCTTTCCTCTCCCTCCCCACTTCTTTCCCCCTCCTAGTAGGAGTCCTACTCCTACTAGGAGGAGGACTCCTCCTTGGCGCGCCATAGAGGGCCGGCCGGCCTCCTCCCCTTGATCCTTTATATACGGGGGCAGGGGCACCCCTTGACACACAAGTTGATCCACGTGATCATATTCTTAGCCATGTGCGGTGCCCCCTTCCACCATAGTCCTCGATAATATTGTAGCGGTGCTTAGGCGAAGCCCTGCGACGGTAGCATCAAGATCGTCACCACGCCGTCGTGCTGACGGAACTCTTCCCCGACACTTTGCTGGATCGGAGTCCGGGGATCGTCATCGAGCTGAACGTGTGCTAGAACTCGGAGGTGCCGTAGTTTCGGTGCTTGATCCCGTAGTTTCGGTGCTTGATCGGTCGGGCCATGGAGACGTACGACTACATCAACCAAAACGCTTCCGTTGTCGATCTACAAGGGTACGTAGATCACACTCTCCCCTCTCGTTGCTATGCATCACCATGATCTTGCGTGTGCGTAGGAATTTTTTTGAAATTACTACGTTCCCCAACAGTGGCATCCGAGCCTAGGTTTTATATGTTGATGTTATATGCACGAGTAGAACACAAGTGAGTTGTGGGCGATATAAGTCATACTGCTTACCAGCATGTCATACTTTGGTTCGACGGTATTGTTGGACGAAGCGGCCCGGACCGACATTAAGCGTACGCTTACGCGAGACCGGTTCTCCCGACGTGCTTTGCACATAGGTGGCTTGCGGGTGACAGTTTCTCCAACTTTAGTTGAACCAAGTGTGGCTACGCTCGGTCCTTGCGAAGGTTAAAACAGCACCAACTTGACAAACTATCGTTGTGGTTTTGATGCGTAGGTAAGATTGGTTCTTGCTTAAGCCCGTAGCAGCCACGTAAAACTTGCAACAACAAAGTAGAGGACGTCTAACTTGTTTTTGCAGGGCATGTTGTGATGTGATATGGTCAAGACATGATGCTAAGTTTTATTGTATGAGATGATCATGTTTTGTAACCGAGTTATCGGCAACTGGCAGGAGCCATATGGTTGTCGCTTTATTGTATGCAATGCAATCGCGCTATAATGCTTTACTTTATCACTAAGCGGTAGCGATGGTCGTGGAAGCATAAGATTGGCGAGACGACAAGGATGCTACGATGGAGATCAAGGTGTCGCGCCGGTGACGATGGTGATCACGACGGTGCTTCGAAGATGGAGATCACAAGCACAAGATGATGATGGCCATATCATATCACTTATATTGATTGCATGTGATGTTTATCTTTTATGCATCTTATCTTGCTTTGATTGACGGTAGCATTATGAGATGATCTCTCACTAATTATCAAGAAGTGTTCTCCCTGAGTATGCACCGTTGCGAAAGTTCTTCGTGCTGAGACACCACGTGATGATCGGGTGTGATAGGCTCTACGTTCAAATACAACGGGTGCAAAACAGTTGCACACGCGGAATACTCAGGTTATACTTGACGTGCCAAGCATATACAGATATGGCCTTGGAACACGGAGACCGAAAGGTCGAGCGTGAATCATATAGTAGATATGATCAACATAGTGATGTTCACCAATGAAACTACTCCATCTCACGTGATGATCGGACATGGTTTAGTTGATTTGGATCACGTAATCACTTAGAGGATTAGAGGGATGTCTATCTAAGTGGGAGTTCTTTAAGTAAATTAATTGAACCTAAATTTATCATGAAACTTAGTACCTGATAGTATCTTGCTTGTTTATGCTTGATTGTAGATAGATGGCTCGTGCTGTTGTTCCGTTGAATTTTAATGCGTTCCTTGAGAAAGCAAAGTTGAAAGATGATGGTAGAAATTACACGGACTGGGTCCGTAACTTGAGGATTATCCTCATTGCTGCACAGAAGAATTACGTCCTGGAAGCACCGCTGGGTGCCAGGCCTGCTGCTGGAGCAACACCAGATGTTATGAACGTCTGGCAGAGCAAAGATGATGACTACTCGATAGTCCAGTGTGCCATGCTTTATGGCTTAGAATCGGGTCTTCAACGACATTTTGAACGTCATGGAGCATATGAGATGTTTCAGGAGTTGAAGCTAATATTTCAAGCAAATGCCCGGATTGAGAGATATGAAGTCTCCAATAAGTTCTATAGCTGCAAGATGGAGGAGAACAGTTCTGTCAGTGAGCATATACTCAAAATGTTTGGGTATAATAATCACTTGATTCAATTGGGAGTTAATCTTCCAGATGATTGCGTCATTGACAGAATTCTCCAATCACTGCCACCAAGCGACAAGAGCTTCATGATGAACTACAATATGCAAGGGATGAATAAGACTATTCCCGAGCTCTTCGTAATGCTGAAAGCTGCGGAGGTAGAAATCAAGAAGGAGCATCAAGTGTTGATGGTCAACAAGACCACTAGTTTCAAGAAAAAGGGCAAAGGGAAGAAGAAGGGGAACTTCAAAAAGAACGGCAAGCAAGTTGCTGCTCAAGAGAAGAAACCCAAACCTGGACCTAAGCCTGAAACTGAGTGCTTCTACTGCAAGCAGACTGGTCACTGGAAGCGCAACTGCCCCAAGTATTTGGCGGATAAGAAGGATGGCAAGGTGAACAAAGGTATATGTGATATACATGTTATTGATGTGTACCTTACTAATGCTCGCAGTAGCACCTGGGTATTTGATACTGGTTCTGTTGCTAATATTTGCAACTCGAAACAGGGACTACGGATTAAGCGAAGATTGGCTAAGGACGAGGTGACGATGCGCGTGGGAAACGGTTCCAAAGTCGATGTGATCGCAGTCAGCACGCTACCTCTACATCTACCTTCGGGATTAATATTAGACCTAAATAATTGTTATTTGGCGCCAGCGTTAAGCATGAACATTATATCTGGATCTTGTTTGATGCGAGACGGTTATTCATTTAAATCTGAGAATAATGGTTGTTATATTTATATGAGTAATATCTTTTATGGTCATGCACCCTTGATGAGTGGTCTATTTTTGTTGAATCTCGATAGTAGTGACACACATATTCATAGTGTTGAAGCCAAAAGATGCAGAGTTGATAATGATAGTGCAACTTATTTGTGGCACTGCCATTTAGGTCATATCGGTGTAAAGCGCATGAAGAAACTCCATACTGATGGACTTTTGGAACCACTTGATTATGAATCACTTGGTACTTGCGAACCGTGCCTCATGGGCAAGATGACTAAAACACCGTTCTCCGGAACTATGGAGAGAGCAACAGATTTGTTGGAAATCATACATACAGATGTATGTAGTCCGATGAATATTGAGGCTCGTGGCGGATATCGTTATTTTCTCACCTTCACAGATGACTTAAGCAGATATGGGTATATCTACTTAATGAAACATAAGTCTGAAACGTTTGAAAAGTTCAAAGAATTTCAGAGTGAAGTTGAAAATCATCGTAACAAGAAAATAAAGTTTCTACGATCTGATCGTGGAGGAGAATATTTGAGTTACGAGTTTGGTGTACATTTGAAACAATGCGGAATAGTTTCGCAACTCACGCCACCTGGAACACCACATCGCAATGGTGTGTCCGAATGTCGTAATCGTACTTTACTAGATATGGTGCGATCTATGATGTCTCTTACTGATTTACCGCTATCGTTTTGGGGTTATGCTTTGGAGACGGCCGCATTCACGTTAAATAGGGCACCATCAAAATCCGTTGAGACGACGCCTTATGAACTATGGTTTGGCAAGAAACCAAAGTTGTCGTTTCTAAAAGTTTGGGGCTGCGATGCTTATGTGAAAAAGCTTCAACCTGATAAGCTCGAACCCAAATCGAAGAAGTGTATCTTCATAGGATATCCAAAGGAGACTATTGGATACACCTTCTATCACAGATCCGAAGGCAAGACTTCTGTTGCTAAGTTTGGAAACTTTCTGGAGAAGGAGTTTCTCTCGAAAGAAGTTAGTGGGAGGAAAGTAGAACTTGACGAGGTAACTGTACCTACTCCCTTATTGGAAAGTAGTGCATCACAGAAAACTGTTTCAGTGACACCTACACCAGTCAGTGAGGAAGATAATGATGATGATCATGAAACTTCAGAACAAGATACTACTGAACCTCGTAGATCAACCAGAGTGAGATCCGCACCAGAGTGGTACGGTAATCCTGTTCTGGAAGTCATGCTACTAGATCATGATGAACCTACGAACTATGAAGAAGCGATGGTGAGCCCAGATTCCGCAAAATGGCTTGAAGCCATGAAATCTGAGATGGGATCCATGTATGAGAACAAAGTATGGACTTTGGTTGACTTTCCCGGTGATCGGCAAGCAATTGAGAATAAATGGATCTTCAAGAAGAAGACTGACGCTGACGGTAATATTACTGTCTACAAAGCTCGACTTGTCGGAAAAGGTTTTCGGCAAGTTCAAGGAATTGACTACGATGAGACCTTCTCACCCGTAGCGATGCTTAAGTCTGTCCGAATCATGTTAGCAATTGCCGCATTTTATGATTATGAAATTTGGCAGATGGATGTCAAAACTGCATTCCTGAATGGATTTCTGGAAGAAGAGTTGTATATGATGCAACCAGAAGGTTTTGTCGATCCAAAGGGAGCTAACAAAGTGTGCAAGCTCCAGCGATCCATTTATGGACTGGTGCAAGCCTCTCGGAGTTGGAATAAACGCTTTGATAGTGTGATCAAAGCATTTGGTTTTATACAGACTTTTGGAGAAGCCTGTATTTACAAGAAAGTGAGTGGGAGCTCTGTAGCATTTCTAATATTATATGTGGATGACACATTACTAATTGGAAATGATATAGAATTTCTGGATAGCATAAAGGGATACTTGAATAAGAGTTTTTCAATGAAAGACCTCGGTGAAGCTGCTTACATATTAGGCATTAAGATCTATAGAGATAGATCAAGACGCTTAATTGGACTTTCACAAAGCACAAACCTTGACGAAGTTTTGAAGAAGTTCAAAATGGATCAAGCAAAGAAAGGGTTCTTGCCTGTGTTACAAGGTGTGAAGTTGAGCAAGACTCAATGCCCGACCACTGCAGAAGATAGAGAGAAAATGAAAGATGTTCCCTATGCTTCAGCCATAGGCTCTATCATGTATGCAATGCTGTGTACCAGACCTGATGTGTGCCTTGCTATAAGTCTAGCGGGGAGGTACCAAAGTGATCCAGGAGTGGATCACTGGACAGCGGTCAAGAACATCCTGAAATACCTGAAAAGGACTAAGGATATGTTTCTCATATATGGAGGTGACAAAGAGCTCATCGTAAAAGGTTACGTTGATGCAAGCTTTGACACTGATCCGGACGATTCTAAATCGCAAACCGGATACTTGTTTACATTAAACGGTGGAGCTGTCAGTTGGTGCAGTTCTAAACAAAGCGTTGTAGCGGGATCTACATGTGAAGCGGAGTACATAGCTGCTTCGGAAGCAGCAAATGAAGGAGTCTGGATGAAGGAGTTCATATCCGATCTAGGTGTCATACCTAGTGCATCGGGTCCAATGAAAATCTTTTGTGACAATACTGGTGCAATTGCCTTGGCAAAGGAATCCAGATTTCACAAGAGAACCAAGCACATCAAGAGACGCTTCAATTCCATCCGGGATCTAGTCCAGGTGGGAGACATAGAGATTTGCAAGATACATACGGATCTGAATGTTGCAGACCCGTTGACTAAGCCTCTTCCACGAGCAAAACATGATCAGCACCAAGGCTCCATGGGTGTTAGAATCATTACTGTGTAATCTAGATTATTGACTCTAGTGCAAGTGGGAGACCGAAGGAAATATGCCCTAGAGGCAATAATAAAGTTATTATTTATTTCCTTATATCATGATAAATGTTTATTATTCATGCTAGAATTGTATTAACCGGAAACATAATACATGTGTGAATACATAGACAAACAAGATGTCACTAGTATGCCTCTACTTGACTAGCTCGTTAATCAAAGATGGTTATGTTTCCTAACCATGAACAAAGAGTTGTTATTTGATTAACGGGATCACATCATTAGGTGAATGATCTGATTGACATGACCCATTCCATTAGCTTAGCACCCTGATCGTTTAGTATGTTGCTATTGCTTTCTTCATGACTTATACATGTTCCTATGACTATGAGATTATGCAACTCCCGTTTGCCGGAGGAACACTTTGTGTGCTACCAAACGTCACAACGTAACTGGGTGATTATAAAGGTGCTCTATAGGTGTCTCCAAAGGTACATGTTGGGTTGGCGTATTTCGAGATTAGGATTTGTCACTCCGATTGTCGGAGAGGTATCTCTGGGCCCTCTCGGTAATGCACATCACATAAGCCTTGCAAGCATTGCAACTAATGAGTTAGTTGTGAGATGATGTATTACGGAACGAGTAAAGAGACTTGCCGGTAACGAGATTGAACTAGGTATTAAGATACCGACGATCGAATCTCGGGCAAGTAACATACCGATGACAAAGGGAACAACATATGTTGTTATGCGGTCTGACCGATAAAGATCTTCGTAGAATATGTAGGAGCCAATATGAGCATCCAGGTTCCGCTATTGGTTATTGACCGGAGACGTGTCTCGGTCATGTCTACATTGTTCTCGAACCCGTAGGGTCCGCACGCTTAAGGTTTCGATGACAGTTATATTATGAGTTTATGAGTTTTGATGTACCGAAGTTAGTTCGGAGTCCCGGATGTGATCACGGACATGACGAGGAGTCTCGAAATGGTCGAGACATAAAGATTGATATATTGGACGGCTATATTCGGACACCGGAAGTGTTCCGGGTGATTTCGGAGAAAACCGGAGAGCCGGAGGGTTACCGGAACCCCCCGGGAGAAGTAATGGGCCATATGGGCCTTAGTGGAGAGAGAGAGGGGCAGCCAAAGGTGGGCCGCGCGCCTCCTCCCCCCTGGTCCGAATTGGACTAGGAGAGGGGGGCGGCGCCCCCCTTTCCCTCTCCCTCCCCACTTCTTTCCCCCTCCTAGTAGGAGTCCTACTCCTACTAGGAGGAGGACTCCTCCTTGGCGCGCCATAGAGGGCCGGCCGGCCTCCTCCCCTTGATCCTTTATATACGGGGGCAGGGGGCACCCCTTGACACACAAGTTGATCCACGTGATCATATTCTTAGCCGTGTGCGGTGCCCCCTTCCACCATAGTCCTCGATAATATTGTAGCGGTGCTTAGGCGAAGCCCTGCGACGGTAGTGCATCAAGATCGTCACCACGCCGTCGTGCTGACGGAACTCTTCCCCGACACTTTGCTGGATCGGAGTCCGGGGATCGTCATCGAGCTGAACGTGTGCTAGAACTCGGAGGTGCCGTAGTTTCGGTGCTTGATCGGTCGGGCCGTGGAGACGTACGACTACATCAACCAAACGCTTCCGTTGTCGATCTACAAGGGTACGTAGATCACACTCTCCCCTCTCGTTGCTATGCATCACCATGATCTTGCGTGTGCGTAGGAAATTTTTTTGAAATTACTACGTTCCCCAACAGTGTGATAGATAATTTGTAACGAGCAACAAGTACAAAAGTAAATAAAGTGCAGCAAGGTGGCCCAATCTTTTTTAGCAAAGGACAAGCCTGGAAAATTCTTATATAGAGAAAAGCGCTCCCGAGGACACATGATAGACCTCACAAGCTATGCTTTAATATCAACTATTAAGGTAAACCTAACCATAGCATGAAACATATGGCCACACTATAATATCGTCCCAAAGACAATCGCCCACTAATCTGATACATCAACCCCAACTGCACTAAGACAAACCCTCTGCTCACGCGCATACCGCCCATTCGAAGGTTGCACAGCAATAAGCCAGCCCTAACTTCTGCGCGCCTACTGCGTTGTACCGCCAACCCATCAGCAGGCCACGTCAGCCCTGGCCACTGACTCTCAAACCGCTTCCGCACTCTCTTAGCTCAACCCCATTCCAATCACGACCACCACAAGCCTGCATCCCGCAACTCACATCTCAGTGCCACACACCGTAATTCCTGCTGCCCTTCTCGATGATACTTCCCACCACTTACTCGATCCATGGACATCATCCCACCAACTCACTCAATCGATGATTGCGCTGCGCCCGTCACGTCACGATCCTACCAGTAACATATCCCTTACCCACCCATCCATGACTGCACCAGCTCAGCACACGTCACGATCTACACTGCCCCGCGACCTAACCATATCCACGAGAAACTCCCTGCCGGCACTTCTCGAACTAACCAAGCCAGTCCAGTAGCGACTACGTACCAGGCCAAATCCTATGTGCCCACAGCACTACAGAAGTTCACCGTAATATATAGAAAATCCTCCCGAGGACCATGGGAATTATCGTCAAGCTAGGTTTCATCACGATCATATGATTCGCGTTCGGTACTTTGATAATTGATATGTGGGTGGACCGGTGCTTGGGTGCTGTCCTTACTTGGACAAGCATCCCACTTATGATTAACCTCTATTGCAAGCATCCGCAACTACAACAAAAGTATTAAGGTAAACCTAACCATAGCATGAAACATATGGATCCAAATCAGCCCCTTACGAAGCAACGCATAAACTAGGGTTTAAGCTTCTGTCACTCTAGCAACCCATCATCTACTTATTACTTCCCAATGCCTTCCTCTAGGCCCAAATAATGGTGAAGTGTCCATGTAGTCGACGTTCACATAACACCACTAGAGGAGAGACAACATACATCTCATCAAAATATCGAACGAATACCAAATTCACATGACTACTAATAGCAAGACTTCTCCCATGTCCTCAGGAACAAACGTAACTACTCACAAAGTATATTCATGTTCATAATCAGAGGGGTATTAATATGCATATAGGATCTGAACATATGATCTTCCACCAAATAAACCAACTAGCATCGACTACAAGGAGTAATCAACACTACTAGCAACCCACGGGTACCAGTCCCAGACTTAGAGACAAGAATTGGATACAAGAGATGAACTAGGGTTTGAGAGGAGATGGTGCTGGTGAAGATGTTGATGGAGATTGACCCCCTCCCGATGAGAGGATCGTTGGTGATGATGATGGCGATGATTTCCCCCTCCCGGAGGGAAGTTTCCCCGGCAGAACAGCTCCGCTAGAGCCCTAGATTGGTTCCGCCTCGTGGTGACGAAGTCTTGTCGCGAAACTTGCTTATGATTTTTTCCTCAACGAAAGACTCCATATAGCAGAAGATGGGCATCGAAGGGCCACCAGGGGGCCCATGAGGCAGGGGGGCGCGCCCCCACCCTCGTGGCCAGGGTGTGGCCCCCCTCTGGAACTTCTTGCACTCAGTATTTTTTATATATTCTGAAAATGACTTTCGTGAAGTTTCAGGACTTTTGGAGCTGTGTAGAATAGGTCTCTAATATTTGCTCCTTTTCCAGCCCAGAATCCCAACTGCCGGCATTCTCCCTCTTTATGTAAACCTTGTAAAATAAGAGATAATATGCATAAGTATTGTGACATAATGTGTAATAATATCCCATAATGCAATAAATATCGATATAAAAGCAAGATGCAAAATGGACGTATCAACTCCCCCAAGCTTAGACCTCGCTTGTCCTCAAGGGAAAGCCGAAATCGAAAAATATGTCCACAGGTTTAGAGATAGAGGTGTCGATAAAAATAAAATACAGACATGAGGGCATCATGATCATTCTTAGAACAACAACTTATATAATTCTTGTCATATGATCTCTTATGCAAGAGTAACAATTCAATCACAATTTCAAGTATGAATCATAAACTTCATTGAAAACTAACAAACTATAATCTCAGTCATTGGAGCAATCGCAATTTATCATAACATAGGAAAGAGTCAATATAAGAGCTTTTCAGCAAGTCCACATACTCAACTATCATATAGTCTTTCACAATTGCTAACACTCACGCAATACTTATGGGTATGGAGTTTTAATCGGACATAGAGAAAGATAGGGGCTTATAGTTTTCCCTCCCAATGTTTTACCTCAAGGGTAATGTCAACAATAATAGTGCATGAAAACTCACATCCAATTAGCCATATATACCAGGATCTTTCCAACATGTTGTGCTTGCCAAAAGATAAAATGTAAAAAGGAAGGGTGAAGATCACCATGACTCTTATGCAAGGTAGGAGATAAAAGTAAAAGATAGGCCCTTCACAGAGGGAAGCAGAGGTTGTCATGCGCTTCTATGGTTGGATTCACAAAATCTTAATGCGAAAGAACATCACTTTATATTGCCACTTGTAATATGGACCTTTATTATGCAGTCTGTCGCTTTTATTTCTTCCATATCACATGATCGTATAAAGCTTATTTTCTCCCACACTAATAAGTCATACATATTTAGAGGGCAATTTTTATTGCTTGCACCGATGAAAACTTGAGGGATCTTACTCAATCCATAGGTAGGTATGGTGGACTCTCATGGCAAAACTGGTTTAAGGGTGTTTGGAAGCACAAGTAGTATCTCTATTTGGTGCAAAGAATTTGGCTAGCATGAGGGGGAAAGGCAAGCTCAATCATGTTGGATGATCCATGACAATATAATTTATCTCAGATGTAAGAAAACATAACCCATTACATTGTCTTCCTTGTCCAACGTAAACTCTTTAGCATGTCATATTTTAATGAGTGCTCACAATCATAAAAGATGTCCAAGATAGTGTATTTATATGCAAAGACCTATCTTTCTTTATTACTTCCTATTAATTGCAACAATGACCAAAACTATGTTTGTCAACTCTCAACAACTTTTATTCATCATACTCTTTCTATGTGAGCTCATTACTCTCCATAAGATCCATATGATCTCTTTGTTTCTTTTTGTTCTTTCTCTTTTCTTTTATTCACTCAAGATCATGGCAAAATAATCAAGCCCTTGACTCAACACTAATATTTATTATATATAGCTCACGGACTCGATTACATAGAAGGATCATAAAGCAAAACTCACAACTAGATCATTCTAAGAACTTTTATTCTACTAGATCAAAATATTATCAAAAGGATCGAACTAAGAAAAACGGTAAAGATAAAAGTGATGGTGATACGATACCGGGGATCCTCCCCCAAGCTTAGCAGTTGCCAAGGGGAGTGCCCATACCCATATGAGTATATCTCTTTTGTTGGTGAAGAAGATGGTGGTGATGATGGATAGTCGCACATCGAGCGTAGGAGGTCTTCTAACTTGCGGATAATGCCTTTGAGTGCGATGATATGCTCCTTCAACAAAATATTTTCATGTGTGAGATACTTATTTTGTATACGTGCTAACTCAATCATCTTGAAAGCTTCGATCTCAGTTGGGGTAAGAAGATTGTGATCAAGTTGAAGGATTTCTTCTGTTGCTGGAACTTGGTCCTCCGTGGTCTTCCTGATCCCTTGATCCTTATTGATCTCCATGGGTTCTTCTCTCTTCAGCTCTATCTTCATTAGCCAAGCATCGTTGCCCTCATTGTTGGAGGAGGAGGGAGACGACATGATGCTTGGCTTTGACAACCCTAGCAGAAAATAGCTCGAAACAAGAACATGAGATTTTTGCGTGATACGGGAGTCAAAACCTTCGGGAGATTATATAATGAATTTTTACCGACCAAAAGAAGTATCGTGCAAGAAAACAGAGTCCGGAGAGCGCACGAGGTGCCCACGAGGTAGGGGCGCGCCTAGGAGGGTAGGGCGCGCCCTCCACCCTCGTGGAGCCCTCGTGTCCTTCCCGGACTGCTCCTTATTTTTCTATTTTTCTAAATATTCCAAAACGGAGAAAAATTGCCATTAGAACTGTTTTGGAGTCGGTTTACTTACCGTACCTCATACCTATTCCTTTTCAGAGTCTAAAACATTCCAGAGAGTGTCCCTTATGTATTCCTCCGGGGTTACGGTTTCAATAACATTGGTTTCAACATTTATAGGATTACCCGAGACATAATGTTTGATTCTTTAACCGTTCACCACCTTCGGGTTTGTGCCTTCGAAGTTGTTGATTTTTATGGCACCGGAACGGTAGACCTGCTCGATAACGTAAGGACCTTCCCATTTAGAGAGAAGCTTTCCTGCAAAAAATCTTAAAGAGAGTTGTATAGCAATACATAATCACCTACATTAAACTCACGCTTTTGTATCCTTTTGTCATGCCATCTTTTAACCTTTTCTTTAAACAATTTGGCATTCTCATAGGCTTGGGTTCTCCATTCATCAAGTGAGCTAATGTCAAATAACCTTTTCTCAGCGGCAAGTTTGAAATCATAATTGAGCTCTTTAATAGCCCAATAAGCCTTATGTTCTAGTTCGAGAGGTAAGTGACATGCTTTTCCATAAACCATTTTATACGGAGACATACCCATAGGATTTTTATATGCAGTTCTATAGGCCCATAATGCATCATCAAGTTTCTTGGACCAATTCTTTTTAGATCTATTAACAGTCTTTTGCAAAATTAATTTGAGTTCTCTATTACTCAATTCTACTTGACCACTAGACTGTGGGTGATAAGGAGATGCAATTCTATGATTAACATCATACTTAGCAAGCATTTTACGGAAAGCACCATGAATAAAATGTGAACCACCATCAGTCATTAGATATCTAGGGACTCCAAACCTCGGAAAAATAACTTCTTTAAGCATCTTAATAGAGGTGTTATGATCATCACTACTAGTTGGAATAGCTTCTACCCACTTAGTAACGTAATCAACAACAACTAAAATATGTGTATATCCATTAGAGGCAGGAAAAGGTCCCATATAATCAAAGCCCCAAACATCAAATGGTTCAATAACAAGTGAATAATTCATAGGCATTTATTGATGTTTACTAATATTACCAATTCTTTGACATTCATCACAAGACAAGACAAACTTACGGGCATCCTTGAAGAGAGTAGGCCAATAAAAACGGGATTGCAATACCTTATGTGCAGTTCTATCTCCAGCATGGTGTCCTCCATAAGCTTCAGAGTGACACTTGCGTAGGATCTGTTCCTGTTCATGCTCAGGTACACAACGTCTAATAACACCATCTACTCCTTCTTTATAAAGATGTGGGTCATCCCAAAAGTAATGTCTTTAATCATAGAAAAACTTTTTCTTTTGCTGGTATGTGAAACTAGGTGGTATAAATTTAGCAACAATGTAATTAGCATAATCAGCATACCATGGAGCAGTATGAGAAGCATTTATGACATTTAGTTGTTCATCAGGAAAGCTATCATCAATGGGTAGTGGGTCATCAAGAACATTTTCTAACCTAGACAAGTTGTCTGCAATGGGGTTCTCAGCTCCCTTTCTATCAATAATATGCAAATCAAATTCTTGTAGCAAGAGAACCCATCTAATAAGTCTAGGTTTAGCATCTTTCTTTTCCATAAGATATTTAATAGCGGCATGATCGGTGTGAATAGTTACTTTAGAATCGACAATATAAGGTCTAAACTTATCACAAGCAAATACAACTGCTAAGAATTCTTTTTCAGTTGTAGCATAATTTCTCTGGGAATTGTCTAGAGTTTTACTAGCATATTGAATAACATTTAATTTCTTATCAACTCTTTGCCCTAGAACAACACCTACAACATAATCACTAGCATCACACATAATTTCAAAAGGTAAATTCCAATCAGGTGACTGAACAATAGGTGCAGAGATTAATGCTTTCTTAAGTATTTCAAAGGCTTCTACACAATCGTAATCAAATATGAATGGTATATCTTTTTGTAATAAATTAGTCAGAGGCCGATAATTTTTTGAGAAGTCCTTAATGAACCTCCTATAAAAACCGACATGACCAAGGAAACTTCTTATACCTTTGATGTCCTTGGGACACAGCATCTTTTCAATAGCATCAACTTTAGCTTTATCAACTTCAATGCCTCTTTCAGAAATTTTGTGCCCCAAGACAATACCTTCATTAACCATAAAGTGGCATTTCTCCCAATTCAAGACAAGGTTAGTTTCTTCACATCTCTACAAAACTCGATCAAGTTTTCTTAAGCAATCATCAAAAGAGGATCCTTAAATGGAGAAATCATCCATGAATACCTCACATATCTTTTCACAAAAATCAGAAAATATAGCCATCATGCATCTTTGAAAGGTAGCAGGTGCATTACATAAACCAAAAGGCATATATCTATAAGCAGAAGTACCGAAAGGGCAAGTAAAAGTGGTCTTAGATTGATCATCAGCTGACACAGGTATTTGGGAGAAACCAGAATAACCATCTAGAAAGCAAAAATGTGTATGTTTGGATAATATTTCTAGCATTTGATCAATAAAAGGTAAGGGGTAATGATCTTTTTTAGTAGCCTTATTTAATTTGCGGAAATCAATTACCATCCTATAACCTGTAATAATTCTTTGCGGAATCAATTCATCTTTATCATTAGGAATGACAGTAATACCTCCCTTCTTAGGAACACAATGGACATGACTTACCCACTGACTATCAGCAACGGGATAAATTATACCTGCCTCAAGGAGCTTTAGTATTTCTTTTCTTACCACTTCTTTCATCTTAGGATTCAGTCGTCGTTGGTGATCAATAACTGGTTTGGCATCTTTTTCCAAATTTATTTTGTGTTGACATAGAGTGGGACTAATGCCCTTAAGATCATCAAGAGTATATCCAATAGCAGCACGGTGCTTCTTCAGAGTTTTCAATAATTTTTCTTCCTCCTTCTCTGAAAGGTTAGCACTAATAATAACAGGATATATCTTCTTTTCATCAAGATAAGCATATTTAAGAGTATCAGGCAATGGTTTAAGCTCAAACACGGGATCACCCTTGGGTGGAGGAGGATCCCCTAAGATTTCAACAGGCAAGTTGTGTTTGAGAATAGATCCCTGTTTAAAGAACACTTCATCTATTTCCCTTCTTTCATTCATATACATATCATTTTCATGGTCTAGCAAATATTGTTCTAAAGGATCACTAGGAGGTACGTCAATAGAAGTAAGACCAATAATTTCATCTTTACTAGGCAATTCTTCTTCACGGTGTTGTCTATGAAATTTAGAAAAGTTGAACTCATGAGACATATCACCTAAACCAATAGTATTAACATCCTTTTTGCAGTCTATCCTAGCATTAACAGTGTTTACGAAGGTTCTACCAAATATAATGGGACAAAAGCTATCTTGTGGGGAACCAAGAACAAGAAAATCAACAGGATATTTAGTTTCCCCACACAATACTTCAACATCTCTAACAATTCCCATTGGTGAAATAGTATCTCTATTGGCAAGTTTAATGGTGACATCAATTTCTTCTAACTCAGCAGGTGCAATATCATGCATAATTTCTTTGTATAAGTAAATAGGTATTGCACTAGCACTAGCACCCATATCACACAAGCCATGATAACATTGATCTCCTATTTTAACAGAAATAACAGGCATGCCCACCACATGTCTATGTTTATCTTTAGCACAACGTTTAGCAATTCTAGCAGTTTCATCACAGAAATAAATAACATGCCCATCAATATTATCAGCCAAGAGATCCTTAACAATATCAATATTAGGTTCAACTTTAACTTGCTCAAGAGGTGTATAGGTTCTAATATTGCTTTTATGAACCATAGTTGAAGCTTTAGCATGATCTTTTATCCTAACAGGAAAAGGTGGTTTCTCAACGTAAGCAGTAGGAATAATAGGATCATTATAAGTGACAGTCTTTTATTCAACTTTAATAGGTGCAGCTACTTTTACTTCAATGGGAGGATGATATTTAAACCACTTCTCCTTAGGGAGATCAACATGAGTAGCAAAAGATTCACAGAAAGAAGCTACTATCTCAGAGTCAAGTTCATATTTAGTGCTAAATTTACGGAAAACATTGGTATCCATAAAAGATTTAACACAATCAAACTTAGGTGTCATACCTGACTCCTTACCTTCGTTGAGATCCCAATATTCAGAGTTGCGTTTAATTCTTTTCAATAAATCCCATTTGAATTCAATATTTTTCCTCATAAAAGAGCCAACACAAGAAGTATCGAGCATGGTGCGGTTGTTATTGGAAAGCCGAGCATAAATTTTTTGAATAATCATTTCTCTTGAGAGCTCATGATTGGGGCATGAATATAACATTGACTTAAGCCTCCCCCAAGCTTGAGCGATGCTTTCTCCTTCGCGAGGCCAAAAATTATATATATAATTACGATCACGATGAACAAGATGCATAGGATAAAACTTCTGATGAAATTCCAATTTCAATCGTTTGTAGTTCCATGATCCCATATCATCACATAGGCTATACCATGTCAATGTGTCTCCCTCCAAAGATAAAGGGAAGACCTTCTTCTTGCTAACATCATTGGGCATACCTGCAAGCTTAAATAATCCACAAACTTCATCCACATATATTAGGTGCTCATCAGGATATAATGTTCCATCTCCTGCAAAAGGATTAGCTAGCAGTTTTTCTATCATACCCGAAGGAATTTCAAGGCAGACATTTTCATTTTTAGTAGGATCAGTAGGTTCAGTAGGTTGAGGAGCAACTCTATGCTCTACTGGTCGGGGTGAAGATACACCGAACAAGCCCCTCAAAGGACTACTTTCCATAGTAACAAGTGACAGTAAATTTCAGCACACTATATAAATTTTCCTTACCAGATTCCACCTACCAAAGGCGCTTCACTCCCCGGCAATGGCGCCAGGAAAGAGTCTTGATGACCCTCAAGTATAGGGGATCTATCGTAGCCCTTTCGATAAGTAAGAGTGTCGAACCCAACGAGGAGCAGAAGGAAATGATAAGCGGTTTTCACTAAGGTATTGTCTGCAAGCACTGAAATTATAGGTAACAGATAGTTTTGTGATAAGATAATTTGTAACGAGCAACAAGTAACAAAAGTAAATAAAGTGCAGCAAGGTGGCCCAATCCTTTTTGTAGCAAAGGACAAGCCTGGACAAATTCTTATATAGAGAAAAGCGCTCCCGAGGACACATGGGAATTATCGTCAAGCTAGGTTTCATCACGATCATATGATTCGCGTTCGGTACTTTGATAATCTGATATGTGGGTGGACCGGTGCTTGGGTGCTGTCCTTACTTGGACAAGCATCCCACTTATGATTAACCTCTATTGCAAGCATCTGCAACTATAACAAAAGTATTAAGGTAAACCTAACCATAGCATGAAACATATGGATCCAAATCAGCCCCTAACGAAGCAACGCATAAACTAGGGTTTAAGCTTCTGTCACTCTAGCAACCCATCATCTACTTATTACTTCCCAATGCCTTCCTCTAGGCCCAAATAATGGTGAAGTGCCATGTAGTCGACGTTCACATAACACCACTAGAGGAGAGACAACATACATCTCATCAAAATATCGAACGAATACCAAATTCACATGACTACTAATAGCAAGACTTCTCCCATGTCCTCAGGAACAAACGTAACTACTCACAAAGTATATTCATGTTCATAATCAGAGGGGTATTAATATGCATATAGGATCTGAACATATGATCTTCCACCAAATAAACCAACTAGCATCGACTACAAGGAGTAATCAACACTACTAGCAACCCACGGGTACCAGTCCCAGACTTAGAGACAAGAATTGGATACAAGAGATGAACTAGGGTTTGAGAGGAGATGGTGCTGGTGAAGATGTTGATGGAGATTGACCCCCTCCCGATGAGAGGATCGTTGGTGATGACGATGGCGATGATTTCCCCCTCTCGGAGGGAACTTTCCCCGGCAGAACAGCTCCGCCAGAGCCCTAGATTGGTTCCGGCAAGGTTCCGCCTCGTGGCGGCGGAGTCTCATCCAGAAAGCTTGCTTATGATTTTTTCCTCAATGAAAGACTCCATATAGCAGAAGATGGGCATCGGAGGGACACCAGGGGGCCCACGAGGCAGGGGGCGCGCCCAGGGGGTAGGGCGCGCCCCCCACCCTCGGGCCAGGGTGAGGCCCCCCTCTGGAACTTCTTGCGCTCAGTATTTTTTATATATTCTGAAAATGACTTCCGTGAAGTTTCAGGTTTTTTGGAGCTGTGCAGAATAGGTCTCTAATATTTGCTCCTTTTCCAGCCCAGAATCCCTGCTGCCGGAATACTCCCTCTTTATGTAAACCTTGTAAAATAAGAGAGAATAGGCATAAGTATTGTGACATAATGTGTAATAACAGCCCATAATGCAATAAATATCGATATAAAATCATGATGCGAAATGGACGTATCATTATTGTCCATGACCCACTCGACGGAGCTGCGCCACAAGTACAACGTCTGCTCCATCCAGATCCACAAGGACGACGAAGTGCAGGTCCTGCACAGCACCAAGTGCCCTTGTCCATGACCCATTCGACAGAGCTACATCACAAAGTTAGTGACAATTCCGACTGAAGAATCAAGTTTCACTCGGAGTCAAGAGATTCAAAAGCAGCAAAGGTGAAGACAAACATATGCAAAGAAAAACAAAGTTCAGATAAATCTCGTAGGGTTCAGAACCGCAGATAAAAGTGCTCAGACATCAGGACCGAAGGAGTTTTAACGGTTACAAAATCACTCGGCATTCCGAGGAAAATTTAATTAAGGCTTAAAGTTTGTTCACTCCTCTGGAGGAGGATTGGCAGGCTTGACGAACTCTTCCAGGTCAATTCCGTCCGTGATGCGAGTGGCTGCTTCAATGAAGGTCTCCATGAAGGACTGGAACTAGTGATGTTTGGTGTTGGCGACCTTGAGCACTGCTAGCTTCTCTTCCTTGGCCTCTTTGCAGTGGACACGAACCAGACACAGAGCCACATCAGCACAACATCAGGCAGAGGACTTCTTCCATGCTTGCATTCGGCCGGGGATCTCATTGAGTCAAGTCATCAGAGGCTCGAGGTCATTCTGGAACCTCTCCTTCGGCCAGAGCATCGTGTTGACTCGGGAAACCGCTAACTTCAGTTGGCCCAAATAATCCACGACGCTGGCAAGACGAGATTCCAGTCAGAGTACGTTCATGGCGGCTTCATCCTTAATAGGAGAGTTGATGGGGTCCAAGTTCGTTTCGATCCGCCCAGTCTCTTCTTTGAAGTTTTGGCAAAATTCTGCATAGCATAGCAAAATAATGAGACGAAGAGCCGTCTAAAGAATCAACAACTGTCAAGAGAAACCAATCGACTAGGAGAAAATACCTTCAAGCATGAGGAATAACTTCTTGGCGAGTCCCCCCAGATAAGCCTCCAGCTCATTCCTCTTCCAAGAGAGATCTTCAATCTTGTCGTTCAGGGCTACCTTGTCCTTCTTCAGACATGTCACTTCCTTGTTAGCTTCGGCAAGAGCAGTCTTCAGCTTGGCGCTGTCTTCCTCTAACGTCCCAACTGAAGCCAACTTCTCGTCGACAAGTGATGTTTTCTCTTGGGCCTATTTCCGTGCCGCTGCAAGATCAAGGTCCTTCTGTGCCAGAGCCTGCCTCATTTTCTGTAAAAAAATAATAAACAACACTCGGTTAAAAAAGAAGAACAGAAAGATGACTCAGGAGACAGTCCAATCTCACAGTCGGCAAGTTTTTACCTACATACCAGCTGTTTCGTCCTTGGCCTTCTGCAAGTTCTGCTTGGCCAAGTCTAGGTCAAGATTGAGCTGGATCTGCTTCCTCTCGAATTCAGCAAATTGGGATATCAGCTCACAGGATTTCTGAAGTCAGTAAATAAGATATATCAGTTGACAGAAAAAGATTATTTGCTCCCGAGTGATGAAGTACAAATTCAGGACATTATGACAAAAAGAGTTCTAAGACTACTGAAGAATCAAACATTCAACAGTAGTCTCGGGGACTACACCAAGTGGGTCCACTTGACGTGCCCTCACTGGTTTGGTTCTGTACTCGACTTGATCAGTCCAGTCGCCCAAAAAAGGGAGAGAAAAGCAACAACAATATTGGATCTCAGACCACCGCCGACTGTCCACAGTCGACCGCGGTTCGGGGACTACACCCAGTGGGTGTACTTGGCGTGCCCCCACTGGTTTAAGAGTTCACTCGACAAGATCTGTTCGAGTTTGAGTGGATTTATTATCAACAAAGATCTAAGACCCCCGCCGAATCAAACATTCGACGACGGTCTCGGGGACTACACCCAGTGGGTGCACTCTGCGTGCCCCCACTGATTCGAAAGTTCACTCGACATCGACTCAAGTGAAGAAGATTGTAAAGTAAAAGAATGCACCCAGTGGGTGAACAGATGCACACGAAGTTTGAAAAAGTTTGAAAACGCTCATCCACGGACATCTTACGAGTAAGAAAGCAGCAGTTCTCAAGTATCAAGTTAGAAGATCAGTCGGAAATCAACTAACCTGGACGTTGGCTTGGAGAGCTGCACTGGCGTCATAGGCGGCTTGGCTGGTCTCACGCACCTTCTTCATCTGCTCCATCATCAGGCCTGCTTGGCATATAGCTTCTTTAGCAGAGCTCGCCTGATCCACCGGGACATGATGGGTGACGAACAGCAGAGATGGTGGAACAGTCGCAACAATCTGAGGGTCTGAAGTATGGAGTTGAACAGATGAAGCAAGATCTTGGGCAGTCGACGCTGATGGACGTTCAGTTGACACAGGATTGACAAAAGTGACAGAGGCCCGATTGAGGTCTCTAGTCTGCTGGATCACCGGTTCGGGCACTGATGTCGTCTGAGCTGTCTTGCCGGTCGGCGCCTTCCTGCCTGAGCTCCTGCTTCTCCTTCCCATAGGCCTCAGAGGCACATCTTCATCGTCGTTTGGAAGTTCAATCACATGTTGCGGTGCTGCAAAAGTTTCGACCGTAATATATTAGTCGACCTGCAAATCAATTGACAAAGTGGAGGCAAGATGGCAGAGTCACACCTGCTTTGGAGGTGGCTGCATCTTCCATTTCTGAATCATCCTCATTCCTGTAAATATCCACAGAAGTCCCAGAAGTAGCAGCACTGCAAGTTCCTGAACTCACTCGGTCAAGCAAGAAAGCGAGTCACCGGCTACTTAAGAAGTTCTTGAATAAAAGGAGAAAACAAAACACTTACCCGGAGGCTATGGGAACGTCAATCTTGATCTTAGGCAGGGTCTTCCTAGGCTTAGGATCCACAATCTTGGGTTGCTTCGGCGCCTTCTCAGTCGGAACGGGGGAGGAAGTCCAAGTGTGTTTCGAGGTCTGCGTGACTGCCTTGCCACGGATGCTCGCGGGGTCATGGGTCTGCTTGGAACGCCTTTCAGTGCGGGGTGGAGAGTCGACCTCCTCGCCGTCGCTTGAGTCCTCACTCTCCTCTTCGTCCTCGTCATTGGATTTCCAGTCGTGACTTTCGCCCCCACTCGCCTCTTCCTCCTAGTCCTGCTCTCCATTGGGCATTGAGTACGTATCTGTGTAGATCTGCAAGGCAAAGAATAACATAGACATCAGTCGGACACGAAGACAGTTGCAAATCAGAATGAAGAAACACTCGACAGTAAAGGACAGACCTTTTCAGGTTCATGGCCAGCGCAGAATGGTTGGAGTCTTCTGGACCCCCGGGGGTTATCTTTGTTTCCAGTGATGCCTTGCAACCATAGCTCCACCATCTCTTCGGTGACCTCCTCCGGGTGGATCCGAATGGTGTCCTCAATGCCCGAGTACATCCACATAGGATGATCGCGGGGCTGGAGTGGCTGGACGCGTCGACTGAGAAACACCTCCAGCAAGTCCATACCAGTCATGCCATCTCGAACTAATTGGACTACTCGCTGCATCAGCATGTTCACCTCTGCTCTCTCTGGTGGAGTTACTTTCAAAGAAGTGGGATGTTGGACTCACTCCATGGAGAAGGGAGGGAGACCGGTCGACTGACCAGGAGTTGGTTGGTCCTTGCAGTAGAACCAGGTTGACTGCCACCCTCTAACTAACTCAGGAAGGATCACAGCTAGAAAAGCACTTTTTCTTCTCATCTGAATACCTAGACCTCCACACATCTGGATCACATGAGTCTTCTCATCATTCGGATTAGCTTTTTTCACAGACTGAGAGCGACAAGTGAAGATGTGTTTGAAGAGACCCCAATGCAGTCAACAGCCCAAGAAATTTTCACACATGGAAACGAATGCAGCGAGGTACGTGATGGTGTTGGGGGTAAAGTGATGAAGTTGGGCTCCAAAGAAGTTCAGAAAACCCCGGAAGAAAGGATAGGGGGGAAGAGAGAAACCACGGTCAACGTGAGTCGCAAGGAGGACGCACTCACCCTCCTGTAGCTGTGGCTCGGTCTCGTTGCCAGGAAGCCTCCAAGATTCATGGGCAATCAAGCCCCCTGTAGCCAGATTCTCCACATCCTCTAGCTGAATCATGGAGCGAATCCAGTCGCCCTGGACCCAGGCGAGCGGCAGGCCGGACCTCGAGGAAGACCCCGACTCATCTTCTTGCCCTTCGGCTTCCCCCCCGCCATCGTCGTCGTCTTCTTGGCGTGCTCCAGAGCCGCCGTCTTATCCTTCCCCATCACCGCGGACTGCTCATGCGTGGTGCAGAGGTGTCGAGAGCGGCGGAGGACGAGGTGAAGAAACAAAGGAAAGAGAATGGGATGCGCTGTGCAGACGCATCGGCCACGAAGCCTTTTATTTGCCCGTTTCCGAGTGGCTGACATGCGAGCCCAAGAAATCCTATCAAATCATACAATAGCTGCGCACTCGGTACATGGCGAAAAAGGAGGCATGGAGATCGAGGCGCCCGTGCCTAATCTGTCCCAATTACTGCGGTGCTCATCGTCCTGCGCGCTTCCCCAAATTTTGAATCCCGTGAGATCCAGGAATGGCAGCGCAATTAGTCACGCCAAAGATTTCATTCTACTCCAACACTCGAAGCATTCCAGAATGAGTTCACTTGACAAATTCTGAATGGATCAAGGCAACTAAAAATAAAGCTGAAGTTCCAACGTGGTTCACCAACCCAAGCAAGATGCCCCTGAAGCATAAAAATTGGGTCAGAACCATCTCCAACTTCTTCTCCCCTCAGACCTCGATCCATTCGGGGGCTAATGACGATGGCATGTACCTAGGGTAGGGTAATAGGCCTGACCTAGACGCCGTTCCCAAGGACACTACCCAAAGATCAACATCATTCAAAGCACAGCAGTTTCCACCGACTGGAATGTCCTCAGAGTGCAACCCACCCGACCAACAATTCCACTCAGATAAACCAATTCCATTCGACCAGTATATCACCATTTGACAATACAAGAAACCACTCGGAATACAGAAGACCTAAAGTCACTCAAGATGGCAACAGTTAGGCGTTCACTCCATAGTGTTAATGATCATTTATATGTCTTTATTGCTGGCGTTACCAGTAACGCCTCACCTTTATGTACATTGAACTCCTTGTAACGTGAGCTGGCTGGGATCCTGGCGCACTCTATATAAGCCACCCCCTCCACTGAGACAAGGGTTCGCACCCCCTGTAACTTGACGCATAATCCAGGCGACCGCCTCAGGGCACCAAGACGTAGGGCTATTACTTCCTCCGAGAAGGGCCTGAACTCATAAATCTTGCGTGCACAACCTCATCGTAGCTAGGATCTTGCCTCCTCCTGCGTACCCCCCTTTCTACTGTCAGACTTAGAACCACGACAGTGTCTGCATGCCGTTCGCTGCAATGCCTAGAGCTGGGGAGCTGGCGTATGACGCGGACAGGGAGATGCTCGACATCATACGTGTCGGAGGCGAGGAAGGAGGAGGGGGCTATGAGGACGGTCAGGTGGAAGACTCGGATCCCACCCAGACCGACAACTACCAGCAGTATCCGTCTTACACCCAAAGGGCCACGCAGCAGTCCTATACCCAGACCGGCGATGGCACACAACAACTACATCATTGGGTCGCCGAAGAGCAGTAGCCGGAGGGGGAGTGATAACCCACAAGTGTAGGGGATCGCGACAGTCTTTGAGGGTAGTATTTCACCCAATTTACTGATTCGACACAAGGGGAGCCAAAGAATGTTTATGAGCCTTAGCAGTTGAGTTGTCGATTCAAGCACACCTGGAAAATAATATCTCTGCAGCAAAGTGTTTAGTAGCACAGTAGTTTATTGGTTTGGGTAATAGGAACAGTAACAGAAACAGTAATAGTAGCAATTTGTAGTGATTGTAACAGTAGTAGCAGCAATAGTAACTTAGCAAATATTAATATGAGAAAAGCGTAGGCATGGATCGACGATGGTATTTGCATTGGATGATATTTGTCATATAACATTCACAACCTAGAGCGATATACAATAGCTGTAATTCGTCAATTTAAGGTAGCCATGTATTTTGTATATAGTCATACGTGCTTATAATAAGAATTTGCATAACATATTTTGTTCTATCCCCCTATGGCAGCAGGGTCCATAAGCAAATCTAAGGGATATTAATGCCTCCTTTTAATATAGAACCAGAACAAAGCATTAACACTCAATGAATACATGAACTCCTTATTCTACAGTCATCACCGGAGTGAATCCCAATTGTTATCACTTCGGGGTCTGCGGATCATAACACATAGTAGGTGCATACAACTTGAAAGATAGGAACCAAAACTCACTTATATTCATGAGAACATAATAGGTTCAGATCTAAAATCATAACACTCGGGCCCTAGTGACAAGCATTAAGCATAGTAAAGTCATAGCAATATCAATCTCAGAACATAGTGGATACTAGGGATCAAGCCCTCACAATTTGACTCGATTACATGACAAATCTCATCCAACTCCATCACCGTCCAGCAAGCCTACTAAGGAATTACTCACTCCTGGTGGTGAGCATCATGGAATTGTTGATGGAAAGGGTTGATGCTGACGATGGCGATGAATCCCCCTCTCCGAAGCCCCGAACAGACTCTAGATCAACCCTCCCAATGAAGAACAGGAGGTGGCAGTGGCTCCGTATCGTAAAACATGATGATTTTTTCTCTTTGATTTTTTTCTCCATGAGACGATACTTATGGGGTTGGAGGTAGGGTAAATGGAGGCCCGAGGGTCCCACAAGCCTAGGAGGTGCGCTCCCTGAGCTTGTGGCCCTCTTGTGGACCCCCTCCAGTAGATCTTTTCACCAATATTTTTTATATCTTTCAGAAAAATTCTTGATAAAATTTCAGCTTCATCCGAGAACTTTTATTTCTGCACAAAAATAACACCATGGTAGTTCTGCTGAAAACATCGTCAGTCCGGGTTAGTTCTATTCAAATCATGCAAATTATTGTTCAAAACAAGATCAAAAGTGTTTGTAAAAGTAGATACATTTGAGATGTATCAACTCCCCCAAGCTTAACTCATTTGTTGTCCTCAAGCAAGTCAGTTGACACACTAAAAGTGATAAAGAAAAACTTTTACAAACTCTTTTGTTTGATTGTTGTATATATGCTTAACTTAGTATTCATGTTTTTAGCAAAGATTATGAACTAACCACATGAATGATACTCCCTCCGGTCCTTTTTAGTCTGCATATAAGTTTTGTCTAAAGTCAAAGTATCGCTACTTTGACCAAATTTATAGAAAAAAGTATCAACAGTCATAATGCCAAATGAATATTGTTTGATTCATTATGAAATGTAGTTTCATAGTATATATATTTGATATTGTAGATGTTGATTTTTTTAATATAAATTTGGTCAAACTTTGAAAAGTTTGACTTGGCAAAAATCTAATACGCGGAAGAAAAAGGATGAGAGGGAGTAAGACACAATTCTCATATTTACTCATGACAATAACATAATGAACTAGTGAGCAATAATAACATATCTTTGATGCTAGAAATTTGTCAAAATAATCATGATATAATATGATAGCATGGTATCTCGCTAGCCCTTTCTGAGGCCGCAAAAATAAAGTAGAGCACCAATGAAGTTCAAGCAGCGACTAACCATTGTAATTCATGGTAGAAGAGATCCAGTAATGGTCACATCCAACATTAACTAGACTCAATGCATGTTAAACTAAGAATGATAATAGTGCTCTCAAAGTTGGTGCTTGAATGAGAAGGTGATGACTCAACAATAAAAGTAAATGAAAAGGCCCTTCACAGAGTTCCCATGCAGAAATGAGAAGTTTACTCCCCCTCAACCATAAAAACACAAGCCATGGCTAGACGAATCCTCGGGTGCCCTCCAAACAGTCAATTTTCTAGGGGAGTTTGTTTCATTATATTTTTCCTTATTTTTGTTCAACGGGATTGGGAATCCCAGTTACCAACCTCTCTCATGCAATGACAAGTGAATAAATACCCATCATGAGAATAACCCGCTTAGCATGGAAGATATTGACCATTCCATTGCTCCGTGAGCGGTACAGGCACACAAAATAGATAATTATTTGAATGATTAGAGATGGCGCATACAAATTTACTTGGAATGACAGAGTAATACCGTTTATAGTTAGGTATGGTGGAATCATCTGGAACAACTTTTGGGTTTCATAATTTTGGATGCGCAAGCAGTATTTCCGCTTAGTACAGGCGAAGGCTAACAAATAGATTGAAAAGTGAGCAACTAGAGAGCGACGACGGTCATAATCATGCATTGTGAATATTTAACATTGAATACGAGCATAAGTAGGATATAAACACCCTGAACATAAATATCATGAAGGCTGCATTGGTTCTCAATCAACTACATGTGTGAACATGTGCGAAGTCAAGCCACTTAAATCATTCAGAGGAGGATACCATCCTAACATACTACATCATAACCATTTTAGTGCATGCTGACCTCAAGATAAGTCATTATCTCCTCCTAGCTACTTAAGCATGGCATAAGCAACTATAATCTCTAATTGTAACCCATAATATGCTGAATCAAACTTACCAAGTTAAACATATTTACATAAACAAAAACAAGAAGAGTCCATACCCGTTTTCCCTTGCCACAGTCACTTCATCAAATCATCGTCATTATTTGTGATGCCCCTGATTCAATCGTACACTAATCATACAACCAAATATGTACGATCAAGATCAGGGACTCATAGGAAGATATCACAACACAACTCTAAACACAAATAAAAGTCATACAAGCTTCATATTACAAGCCAGGGCCGTCGAGGGCTTGAATACATAAGCTCGAACATAAACAAGTGAGCGGAAGCAACAAATATTTGAGTACAGACATAAGTTAAACAAGGTGTCATAAGATGGCTAGCACAAACAGGGGTAGAGTTCGATAAGTCAAGGCCTCCTGCCTGGGAGCCTCCTAACTACTCCTGGTTGTCAGCGGCCTCCACGTAGTAGTATGCACCCTCGGGGTAGTAGTAGTCGTCGGCGGTGGCAGCTAGCTCTAGGGCTCCATCAACTAATCACAGCAACCGGGTACAAAGGGGGAAAAGAGGAAGCAAAGCAACCGTGAGTACTCATCCAAAGTAATCGCAAGACTTACATCAGTTCTACACTACATATGCATTGGTATCAATAAAAGGGGTAGCATATGTGGACTAAACTGTAGAATGCCAGAATAAGAGGGGGAGAAGCTAGTCCTATCGAAGACTACGCTTCTGGCAGCCTCCTACTTGAAGCAATAGAAGAGAGTAGTTGGTTTAGTAAAAAGTGTCAATCTATAGCACAAATCCCACCTGGCGATCCTCCCCTCGTCGCCCTGTGGGAGAGCGATCATCGGCTTGTCTTTGGAACTTATCTGGGTGTGTTTTATTAAGTATCCGGTTCTAGTTGTAAGAGGTCGGAATACAACTCCAAGCGCCATGTTATCGTGGACACGACTATTCGAATAGATCAATTTCCCTGCAGGGGTGGACCACATTGCCCAAAATGCTCGATCACTCTGGCTGGACACACTTTCCTGGGTCATGCCCGACCTCGGAAGATCAACACGCCGCAGCCCTACGTAGGCTCAACAGAGTGGCCAGCACGCCGGTCTACATGCTAAGCGCATGGGTCTTGGGCCCATCGCCCTTTGCACTCCTACATGTTGCGAACATGCTAGTGAGAAGACCTAGCCCCCTTAATACAAGCGCATGCGTTCCAGTCCAACCCGATGCGCGCCACTCAGTCGCTGACGTCTGAAGAGCTTTGGCTGATACTACGACGCCGAGCTTTGGCTGCAACGACAGGCTATTCTGTAGTATAGGAGCGATGAAACAATAACAACTACAATACTCTAATGTATGCAGTACAGAGAAAGAGTAGGCGATATCAGAATGATCAAGGGGTTGTTTCTTGCCTGGAAGATCTGCGGAGAAGGACGGGTCATCAGGAGTGTAGTCGACATCAGGAGTTGCGGCGTCGGTCTCGAAGTCTACCAGAGAGAAGAGGGGGAAGAAACAATAAATACAATGCAAACAGATGCATGGTGATGCATGCCATGGCAATAAGCGGTGCTAGGGGTGACCTAATGCGGTACTAGGTGATACTGGCGAAGGGGGAAAACATTCGGGAAAGTATTCCTGATGTTAGGCTTTTTTGGATAGATGAAACAGAGGGGGACGGTACCATGTTCGCTATGCTAGGGGCATGTGACAGACGGACGAAAGGCGTATTCGAAATCATCAGTTTTTTCTGAGCAATTTTCATGTATAAAGTATTTTCATCAAAGTTACGGATTGTTTTATATTGATTTTCAAAGTTTTAATCAGTTTCTAGAATTAACAAATTTAATTTAATTCAAGTTCATTTATTGCGTCAGGAGTCAATAGGGTTGTTGACAAGTCAAAAAGGGCAGTGGGGCCCATCTATCATAGTCACATTAACCTAATTAACAGATTAATTAGTTTGATTAGCTAATTAGGTTAATTAAGTTAAATTAATTAAGTTAACTAATTAACTAATTAAACATTTTAATTATTAATTATTATTTTCATTTTTCTTTATTTTTGTTCACACGGGCGAGGCCCAATAGTTAGTGGCCCAGGCCGCTGGGCGGGCTATCGGGCGAACGGGCGCGGGCGCCGGCCGGGGCGAACCTGGGCGGTAACCGCGGTGGCCGGCGACGGTGCACAACGAGTGGGTGGCGCCATTGGCGGTGGCTGGAGCATAGGCGAGGAAGGGGGCAGAGCGTGTCGCGGCGACGAGCGACGCAGCGGCAGGGCGTCGGCTGCGGGATCCAAGGGGATTTGGCGCGCGCGGTCGCTGCGGGGGCGAGAGGCAGCAACCACAGCAGGCTGCTGCGGGTGACGCGGGGGCGGCGAGCGGAGGCGAGGTGCGGCCGGACTAGCCGGTGGAGAGGCGGGGCGAGCAGGGGCTACGAGTGGGCACGGCCACGATGAGGTGCGGACGACGAGCGAGCGGGACGACACGGTGAGCAGCGAAAGGGGCAGCAGTGGGGTAGTGCAGTGCGCGGATGGGGCGATGGCGCAGACGGGCACGACAACGGGTGCATGGGGTCGCGTAGGGCGCCGGCAGGGCATCCAGTAGGGTGCGGTCGGGGCGCATGGGTGCGTGGCCGGGGGTGCGCGCCGACGCGGGGTGAGGGTGATGGGAGGGGCAGGCAAGGAGCAGTCGGGCTCGGTCAAGGTGCGGCGGACGGCGAGAGCGCGCGTGAGGAAGAGAGAGGGGGAGGGCGAGGCCCTCACCAACATTGGAGGGAAGGGGGCACCGAGGCTCATGGGGGTCCGGCAGGGAGGAGGTCGTGTTGGGGAACGCAGTAATTTCAAAAAAAATTCCTACACACATGCGAGATCCATCTAGGTGATGCATAGCAACGAGAGGGGAGAGTGTTGTCTACGTATCCTTGTAGACCGTAAGCAGAAGCGTTATGACAACGCGGTTGATGTGGTCGTATGTCTTCACGACCCGACTGATCCTAGCACCGAAGGTACGACATCTCCACGATCTGCACACGTTCAGCTCGGTGACGTTCCACGAACTCTAGGTCCAGCTGAAGTCGAGGGAGAGTTTCGTCAGCACAACGGCATGATGACAGTGATGATGAAGTTACCGACGCAGGGCTTGGCCTAAGCTCTACAACGATATGACTGAGGTGGAGATCTATGGAGGGGGCACTGCACACAGCTAAACAATCAACTTGTGTGTCTATGGGGTGCCCCCTCCCGCGTATATAACGGAGTAGAGGAGGGGAGGGCCGGCCCTGTCATGGCGCGCCCAAGGGGGGAGTCCTACTCCCGGTGGGAGTAGGATTCCCCCTTCCCTAGTTTGTGTATGAGATGAAGGAAGGGGGAGAGAGAGTGAAGGCAAGGGGGGCCGGCCCCCACCCAATTCGGATTGGGATTGGGGGGCGCTCCTTCCACCTTGGCCGCCTCCTCCTCTCTCCCACTAAGGCCCAATAAGGCCCATTGACTCCTCGGGGGGTTCCGGTAACCCCCCGGTACTTCGGTAAATGCTCGAACTCATCCGGAACCATTTCGATGTCCAAACATAGCCTTCCAATATATTGATCTGTATGTCTCGACCATTTCGAGATTCCTCGTCATGCTCGTGATCACATCCGGGACTCCGAACTATCTTCGGTACATCAAAACACATAAACTCATAATACCGATCGTCATCGAACGTTAAGCGTGCGGACCCTACGGGTTCGAGAACTATGTAGACATGACCGAGACTCATCTCCGTTCAATAGCCAATAGCGGAACCTAGATGCTCATATTGGTTCCTACATATTCTATGAAGATCTTTACAGGTCAAACCGCATAACAACATACGTTGTTCCCTTTGTCATCGGTATGTTACTTGCCCGAGATTCGATCGTCGGTATCTCAATACCTAGTTCAATCTCGTTACCGGCAAGTCTCTTTACTCGTTCCGTAATGCAACATCCCGTAACTAACTCATTAGTCACATATTGCTTGCAAGGCTTATAGTGATGTGCATTACCGAGAGGGCCTAGAGATACCTCTCCGATACACGGAGTGACAAATCCTAATCTCGATCTATGCCAACTCAACAAACACCATTGGAGACACCTGTAGAGCATCTTTATAGTCACCCAGTTACGTTGTGACGTTTGATAGCACACTAAGTGTTCCTCCGGTATTCGGGAGTTGCATAATCTCATAGTCATAGGAACATGTATAAGTTATGAACAAAGCGATAGCAACAAACTAAACGATCATCGTGCTAAGCTAACGGATGGGTCAAGTCAATCACATCATTCTCTAATGATGTGATCCCGTTAATCAAATGACAACTCGTGTCAATGGTTAGGAAACTTAACCATCTTTGATTAACGACTTAGTCAAGTAGAGGCATGTCAGGACCCCGATTCCAAGTCATGTCGATCTAGCCGGTAACACCTCATATCATTTTGCGGCCTCACGCACGGTATTCCCACGGGTGTCGCCTTACCATGGCCCGGGACTGTTAGGGATATTACTACTGGGCATAAACCGGCCTACCTAGGCCGGATTAACTCCATAAGTAGTTCAAAGGTGTTAAAGCCCAAAGAGGCAGATAAAGGCCCAGGGCCCGTAGTCGGTTTACAACCTGTAGCCGTACATCAGCTTTATGCACATACTTGTAATATGAGTTAGGAACAAGGAGAGACCAACCCGTATACGAGTATGAACCGGTGTTGGGACTCTCTGAACCGGCAGGCGTCACCCATGTATATAAGGGGACGACCCGGCGGCGGTTCAGGGACGACAGACAACGACTCGAGACATAGGCGAAGCTTATTCGCTCCCTAGTCATCGAAACACCCATCAATTCCATCACAACTATAAGTAGGCTTTTACCTTCATTGAAGGGGCCGAACTAGTATAAACTCTCTTGCGTCCTTGTGTCCGCTTTAACCCCTTCAAGCTAACCCGAGCGATGGCTCCACAACTAAGTCCTTTCTCTAGGAAATCTGCCGTGACAAAACCACGACAGTTGGCGCCCACCGTGGGGCTATCGCACGATGGTTTCCGGTTCTTGGAGGGCCGCTTTGAAGGACTCGAGGGCTATGATGTAGGCCGGATGACTAAGAGTCGTCGCGGCAGGCTCTACATCGACGATGCAGGCTGGGGCCCCGAGGCCGGCTCAGTTGAGTACGGGTACCGGGTCCCCTTTGGTAGCATTCACGTTTTCATTGGGAAGATTGGTGAACTGGGCCCTGAGCCGTACATCTGCACCGACCTCGTCGAGATGGCTCAGCGTGCGCAATCCGCCCGGGTTAAACCGGCCATGAAGCGTGCCTTCGTGGGAGTCATCCATGGAGGAAGTCATGAGGACGGATCGGGATTTCGCGGGGCAACTATCATTTGTCCTGGTGACGAGTCTTCGACCGGAGAAACTGAATCTCTTTATCAGCTACAAGATGGCCGGATTGGGAGCTGTTCCGATTGCGATAGTATTCCGGACCCCTTTGATCTGCCCAACCGGGTTGGAGTATTCATGGCCGGAACACAAGCAGCGCTTCATTCTTCTACAGCTGCGGCAACGATTTCCGGTTCAGCAGCAGCAACGGCCGCCGGGGCAGGAGGCCCTGTGCGCCCGCTGGCTCAGGTTCTATCAGAGCTATTTGATGCGTTGGCTGTGCTTATGGCGGAAGTTAATCCGCCAGATCAGGACGTTCACAATACGGAGATTGCAAAGGTAAAGGAACAGATCACCCAGGCCAAGGCGGATCTGGTGGCTGAGGACATCAGGATGGCCGCAGAGCGGGCTGCTTTAGAAGCACAAACCACCAGGACTATTATTCGTTATAAAGGTGTCGCAAAGGGATGTGCGCCAGGATTATTTTTGCACTAGCACGGACGAGAGAGTCGTCACCCCCGCTACATCAACGCACGCGGTTGACTCGTCGTCCGCCCCCGCGGCCGATTCGCACACGTCTGCGCCACTTCCAACGTGGCGGCCGACTCGCTCGTCAGCGCCGGCTTACAGCACTGCGGTCGACTCTTCCGTCCGCACTGGCTTACAACGCCGCAGCCGACTCATTTACTGTCCGGACGAGTCAGGTGATATCCCTCCAAGTATAATTTAGCACATATTGTTTTTGTCAAAAAACAAATTACTCCGGCTTGCGATGTTTTTGATGCAGGACAATTGTTCACTACATCAACACGACATGGTTGACTTGCTCGTCCACGCCGGTTTACGACACCGGTGTCGATCTTCCCCGTCCGCACCGGTTTACAATGCCGCGGCCATTTCATCTATCCGAGCTGCCTCTGATGTTGCGGTCGCTTTTGTCGTCCGTCTCTCGCGGCCTCGTCTACATCAACATACCGGGCCGCACCTGTCTGCATGAGCTGTTTATTGGGCGCACAAGTCGCCGCCACTATAGTTTTGATTAACTTCAAATCGCCAGTTGGAAAGAACCATTGGCCGAGTTGCTGACACGGCTCATATGGGATCATTTACAACCCGCTGCAGTCACCTCAACCTTCTATGGATTCACATCGTGCTATCAACGCCAATAATATACAAGTTATGCCAGTTTATATCACGGTCAAATATGGAGAGCCTCAAGCCAACTCCTCGAGTCACCTTTGAGACTCGGGGGCTACGATGACATGACTCAGGTAATATTGCCAGTTTCAGCAAATTTAAAAACCCCGGGACGATGGAGGGAAGGATAACCCGGTCCCGGAGGCTACTGTTATATTGATGAAAGTTTAAAGGCCGTCAGAAAATTTCCGGTTTAGAAAGTATATGACAGTTACAAAATCCCGGCTCAATGAAGAAGATCCGGGTCATCAGAAAGGATTCCGGTTTAAAATGCGGCTCAAGGGAAATCTGTTCTCCCCCAAAGCTCTGAAGCGCTCAAATCCAGTTTAACAATGTCCGGTTCAAAAAGGAATTAACTTCTCGCAAGTTCGGGTTTAAAGGCTGTCAGAAAATTTTCCGGCTGCAAATGAAGATTCCGGTTTAAAATCCGGTTCAAGGGAAAGATGTCTCCCACAAAGCTTTGAAGCTCTCAATATCTGGTTCAAGATCCCGGTTCAAGAAGAATTTATCTCTTGCAAAAAGTTAAAAATTGCCAAAGAGGACCTGCTGCCATGATGCGCGGTTCAAACATGGGTATCCCGCCTTACTGGCCTGACATATTATTGATCACATGGGGGCTTCAGCTTCATAAAGCGGGGTCTCTGTTCTTTTACATCAGGTGAGGTTACACGGAGTTGCTCTAAAGCGGCCTCCGGTTTACCCCTTGAGTTCGCTTTGCTAAAAGCATCGTGTTATATCACTTGGAGGATTGGTCGTGTCCGAACCAATACCATGCCTCTTGATAGGCGAGAGCCACCAGATCACTTGGGGACTTGGTCATGTCTAAACTAGTCATGCCTCTTGATCGGTCTAAGGCCACAGAATCACTTGGGGGCTTGGTCAAACCCGAACCATGACCACGCCATTTGGTCGGCATAAAATGCCACAAGAATCACTTGGTGACCTGGCTAACTAGAACCATAGTTACACCTAATGGGAGCTTGGTCGTGTTTGGCCATGGTTACACCATTTGATCAGTTTAAATAAGTCTTTTTTGGCAAACGTTTTTTTCGTTGCTTTTGCTTCATACTTTTCTTTGAAGGGGGGTTTTTGCTTTTTATTGTGTTTCTTAAACCGACAATTTTTTTTTTCAATTGACGGAACACAGTTCACGTCAATCCGGGGGCTATTTGACCGGTTTAATCCATGTTGTTAACATCCTCTTATGGAGTAACACGGTATTTATCGTAACCCGGCATGGTTTACATGGTAAACCAGCGTCATATATATATATACAGGAGCTGTTATCTCCTCCAATAGTATGGGTTTGCAAAACTCCACTTCAAGATTGGCCAAGCCAACTTCATGCTCAATGACGGCAGGTATTATGTATCTCAAAATTTGGTCATACTTAAAATTTTGCTTTGATTTCATATATGCAGACATCATATTCCGGCTGACGGTACAACCGCGGTGGCACTTGACGAATTTTTTTATTTCAGAAAGTGTTTTGGAAAGTTCATTGCCATAGGAAGAACAAATTATGCACGAAGGCATATCAAAATCAAAGGTATCAGCTAGCCTATTACAAGGCAACATGGTGCCCATAATAATATAATTGTTTTTCGCGAAGAAGAGGCAGTTTTAAACCGGCGTCCGGTTCAAGCTTGGTCACCAGCCTGGCCTGATGGTTGTGGGTCGTTCTGCGCCGCTTCAGCCTCCGTATCCCTACCCAGTGGCTGGAAATCCATAGTTGTCCAGTCGATTCCCATTAATGCTTGAAAAACAGCTTCATCGTGGATCAGCAAGGACGGGTCAATATCGGGAGCGTAAGTATGCTTACGGATTGGAGGAATCAGATTTTCCGATTCATGGATTGGCGCAGCTATTCGCTTGTTCTGACTGTCATATTGCGCTTGATAACGAGACAAGTCTGCTTCCTCAGCCAACTGACAAGCTAGTGGACGCACCTCCCGGTTTATCGCTCGCAGATCCGCTTCACCGAATTCTGATCCGTCTTCCTTCAAGCTGGGATAGGCCTGAGCCGCTTCAACAGGATCAAAATCCGGCACCCAGGCTTTTGCCCGGATTAAAGCATTGATTGCGCCGGTTCGAGCAGCAGATTTTTTTACCTCTTCAATCCGGGCAGGAAGCACCGACAGTTTCATCAGAGTATCTTGAATCAAAGTAGGCGCCGGTTTGTTATGAGAGGCGGTACAGATGATCCTCTGGGCACCAGTATACAATTGTTCAACCAATGTATAGGCGGCTTTTAGCTTCTTCCGTACATCTGACCCCAAGTGACCAATGCGTGTCCCTGAAATACCATAAAGGGTTAATAAGCCAGCGACTTTGTCAGAAGGTAGAGCCAATTCAGTAGGAAAACTGGCTTACCAAAGATAGCAGCAGTCATGGCATGCACGTGCCGCTTTATGCTGGTCAGTTCATCTTCCACTGGTTTTAGTGCAGCCTCAGCATCCTTGCTCGTTTGATCAAAGCGGATTTCTCAGTGGCCCAGTCCGCCCGTTTCTTTTTGAAGTTTTCCTTAAGTTGTTCCATGGCGCTTAAAGCACTGGTCAATTCCTCTTTTGCTTTGGAGGTTTCAGCTTGTTGGGTTTTCAGGGCTTCTTGAAGATCGATGACTTGGTTCTCTTTCGTCTTCAGCTCCGCCTGCATGCATACAGATATATGCTTCAGCAAACTGGTAGAAGGATTCAAGTACCAACCACATAACAAGTTATGCGCTTAGTACTTGGGGGCTAATGCATATTTGATCTAAAGCGGCCCCCGATTTACCCCTTCATCTTTCGATTGTTTACAAAGTCCCAAGATCAATACAAGTATTCAACTTGGCACTTGGGGGCTAATGGCTATTGGATCATATATATTTTGATACGGCAGTTTCAATTACTTAAAGTACCGGTTTAACTACGCTAAAGTTGAACCGGCCCTTGGGGGCTACATCAGCAAATTTCAAAGCAACAAGAATATTCCAAACCGGCCCTTGGGGGCTAGGAGAGTCAGGAATGGAAGCATACAAGCAAGAAGGAGCATATGGAAATTACCTCATATTTTTCTTTCATCATGTTGACCAGACCGGCTTCATAGTCACGGCTGGTATACAGCCGGTTCAGATAGCCGGAATGGATATCTTGGGCGTTCAGAGCAGCGTAAGTCGTGAGATCAGCGTTCCACTTGCCTTTACCAAAGGCAGCAAGTTCTTCCTTGGCAGAATGTTTGGATAAAGCGACAAGATTTTTTGGCTCAGTATGGTCAGTACCAGTAATGACAACCTCATCATCTTTGGTACCACGGTTTGCACTAGAGCTGTTGGCTTGTCAATAGGCTTTGCTGGACCGGTGGAGCTTTCAATCCAGATGGAACCTGTAGGCTGATGGGTAGGATCTGAGGTGTCAGTGGGTCTCTCTTCTGCAATAAGATCATCATCTTGTTGCGGTGGATCATTGGGAATATCCACAGGAATAGCCGCTTCAGCGTTGGGTGTCTTGTCCGCTTCAAGAACGACATCCTCTTCGGCCGCTTTGTCCAGGCGGGCCTTCTTGCTTGGCCTAGGTTTGGCCCTGAGAAGGATAACAAAATCAAATACAGAATATGTTCTAAGGCAATGTAATGCAAACATTGCAATAAGTATAGCTTACCCAAACACCGTTTTGAGCGGTGGGAGCTGAGTAGCCGATGACTCGCCAGAAGATGAGTGGGAAGTAACCTGATAATTGGAGTCAGACGGAGTAAGAGGTTGACGAAAGCAGCCCGCTTTAGGACAAGTACTGACAAGAAAATTAGAGACCTCGGAATGGCGCTTCCGAACCGGACTGTTCGGTAAACCGGCGGAGGTAACTACCTGGCCGCTGTGCCGGGTGGTGCGGCGAGCTTCGTGTTGTTGGGTCTTCATAAGAAGTTTAGGATCCAAATAAGCAAGAGGATGAGAAAATTTAACTTTCCGGTTTGCCTGTTGGATTTTTTTGTGAAGGCAAGGTTTCTGAATCGGAAGAGAAAATAATTACCTCGGCAACATCCGCGTGGCTGGCTTCGACATCATCCTGACAAATATCATCATCAATAAGACGCATGGAAAATAAACCAAGTGAGTCAAGCTCTACCTCAAAATCCGGATTATCAACCTCATCGTCAGGAGCCGGATTAGAAGAGGCGGTGGTTCTTTTCCTATGGGCAGTCTTCTTCACAGCTTTAATCTTTTGCCGGGCTGCTCTTTCCGGTTTGTCTGGTTCTTCTGGCTTCTCCTACGGCAGTTTTTTGCTCCAAAACGGATCATCGTCCTGATTATGCAGACACTGATATTAAAAACAATGACCAGACATATCAATAATAGATTCAGTAAAGGGAGAAGTCAAAGTCTTACAGCTGGCAGTTTGTTGGTGGCACAGAAGGGAAGCAGGCCGGTTCTGGCGCAGATGTGTTCCGGTTCATTCAGTATCTTACGCACAGCCTCTGTGATTTCTTCACCAGAGAGCTGGAGTCTTGAGTGTCGCAGTGGGTCATCAACACGATCAGTATACTGGAACATCAAACCGGAGCGCAGACTAAGAGGCAGTATGCTCCATGATATCCAACAGCAAGCAAGATCAACCCCTGTTAAACCGTTGGCCATAAAAGCTCTGAGCTTTGATAGCCGAG
This sequence comes from Triticum urartu, assembly GCF_003073215.2. Lineage (NCBI taxonomy): Eukaryota > Viridiplantae > Streptophyta > Magnoliopsida > Poales > Poaceae > Triticum > Triticum urartu. The sequence goes on from NC_053024.1 coordinate 408,398,054, forward strand.
GAGCATATTTACTTCTCTCCTGTGCAGTCAATCTTTGTGGAGAAGGGTGTGTGTTGCTGAGCCGCTCCAGTCGAAAGCCAAGCAAGGGATTCTCACCAGCAGGGGAGGTGTCTTTGCAGTAGAACCATGTCTGATTCCATTCTTTGGGGTGGCTATGCAGTTTTGCGTGAGGGTATGTGACCTCTTTCCTTTTCTGAATCGCCACACCACCCAACTCCGTATTGGAGCCGTCAGTAAATTCAGTACGACGGTTTAGATGGAGTAGGTCTCTGAACAGTTCCACTGTGGGCTCCTCTTGAAAGAACGCTTCACAGAGCACTTGGAAGTGACACATATTTGTAACAGAGTTGGGGCCAGTATCTTGTGGATGGAGCTGGAAATCAGCTAAGACATCCCGGTAAAACTTAGAACCGGGCGGCTTAAAGACCCGGGCTAAGTGATCTACGAAAACAACAACCTCTCCTTCTTGAGGTGAGGGAGGGCATTTGTTGCCAGGAGCCCTCCAATGGATTATATCCTTACTTCCTAAAGCACCAATCAGGACTAAATCGTCCAGTTCAGCCTCTGTGAGGCGAGAAGGAACCCAATTGCACTCATACACTTGCTTGGCCATGATGGAATCTACAAAGTAAAAGATCCCGGTTCAAAAATGCATTGATTAAAATGCACTGGTATGTACAATGTTAAACCGGAAACAACCCTATCTAAACCGGAGTTTCATGAAGCAACCTACATCGGGCGGTTCAACAAGGGGACTAATGGCATATACCGGTTTGGAAAATTTTCTATAAGGTTAAACCGCCTAACCTAAACATTGAAGCAATTGAGATTGCGGATGGTTAAGTATGCAGAAACAGGTTTCACAAGATCTTATTACGGCATTGGATCTGAAGCAAGTTCAGAAAATAAGAAAAATAGTCGAAGATCAATGCAGAACAGTATTGAATCAATGAGCAGAAGTATATGTGAGATCTATGGTTTTGGGCAGGAAACTAGCGGCGGATACTGAAAGTTACCGCTACACAAAGCAAGGGTTTACATGTGCATCCAGGAGCTAATACATGAGTATGAACAAGATGAACACCCCAAGAACACGAAGCCCTAGATCAGATCTATATTGAGAAGAACAGAAGACCTACCAGAGCTGAGGAAAACGCGGAAGGTCGCCGCAGCTTTCTGGCGCGTTCAAGTTGATGCAGCGGCCAAGGGTGATACAGAAGACGACGGCGGCGGCGGAGCTCTGAGACTGGCGACGCGAGGAAGACGAAGAGGAAGGGCACGAAGGGAAGACAAGAAATGACCCTTCGGGCCTATTTATAAGGCAAAGGACATGTGTCAGGCGTGGGAATCAAGGGATCGCAGATTTTGGAAGTAGGGCGGTCACCTCGGTCATTGCAAATCTATTAAACAAGAAGATATCATGGATGTTTTCTTTATGACAGATGATGTCATGCCGGTTTACAGCAAACAGAGAAGATGACGTCACGGCGGTTCAACAACTACAAGAAGATGTTGAAGACGAAGATTTTTGCTAAGGATTGACATGAACCTGTTCAAATCAATCTGGGGCCTAATGTTAGGGATATTAATACTGGGCATAAACTGACCTACCTGGGCCGGATTAACTCCATCAGTAGTTCAAAGGTGTTAAAGCCCAAAGAGGCAGATAAAGGCCCAGGGCCCGTAGTCGGTTTACAACCTGTAGCCGTACATCAGCTTTGTGCACATACTTGTAATATGAGTTAGGAACATGGAGAGACCAACCCGGATACGAGTATGAACCGGTGTTGGGACTCTCTGAACCGGCAGGCGTCACCCATGTATATAAGGGGACGACCCAGCGGCGGTTCAGGGACGACAGACAACAACTCGAGACATAGGCGAAGCTTATTCGCTCCCTAGTCATCGAAACACACATCAATTCCATCACAACTAGAAGTAGGCTTTTACCTTCATTGAAGGGGCCGAACTAGTATAAACTCTCTTGCGTCCTTGTGTCCGCTTTAACCCCTTCAAGCTAACCCGAGCGATGGCTCCATGACTAAGTCCTTTCTCTAGGACATCTGCCATGACAAAACCACGACAGGGACCGTTTGCGTCTTTTGGCTCACGTATATGATAGTGTTGCTAGCATCCATATGACAGAGAACCCGGGCCGACATGGCTAGTCGTGAACCCAAAGCGGCACTAACCTATGGGGACAGGCATACATTTATCAACTTCGAGCATGTCGGTCAGCAGCGTGTGAATCCGGGCTATAGCACTGGGCTAACAGGACTCCGGTAACCCGGGCTGTAGCAGGCTAGGCAGGACTCCGGATGTCACCGCGTGACATTTCCCCGAAGGGACAGACACAGGAACAAAGTGAAACACATGCCGGCCAGTCAAGTGTCCTGAGCAGTAGTGCTGGGCTAGTAGGACTCCGGTGAACCGTTCTGTAGCGGACTACTATCGCTCAGAAAGCACTAGACTACATTTCCCCATATGATAGGCTGCCAAGGATAAACAACGAGATTGTCGAATCCCACTCATACCAAGCATTTCAATCATACACACAATATGCCCGATATGAGTACATACAACATGGCATCACAACAAGACTCTACGACTCAAGTATTTATTCATTAGGCTCCGAGGAGCGAGATATTACAAGCATGGGTCTCATGACCCCACATTCAGAGCATACAAGTCAAAGCACATGCGGAAGCTTAACATGTCTGAGTACAGACATCTACAAATGAAAGAGGCTAAGAAGCCTGACTATCTACCAGATCCTGCCGAGGGCACAAGATCGTAGCTGAGGTATCAAGCTAACGTTGAAGTCCACGCAGAACTACTAGCGAGACTGAAGTCTCTCTTTGCAAAACATAAATTAAGCAAACGTGAGTACAAAGGTACTCAGCAAGACTTACATCAGAACTAGCTACATATGCATCGGTATCAACAAGGGGGGGTGGTGGAGTTTAACTGTAGCAAGCTAGCTTTGACTCAGTGGCTAACCTGAACTACGATTGCAAACAACTCTTTTGAGGTGGCGCACACGAGTCCACATATTCACCATTCAATACACCACTATGGATCCACTCCCGTCTCCCTACGAGAAGGCCATCCATAGCACTCACACTTATCTTGTGAGTTTTAGAGTATCCACTTCCACTTGTCTATGAACTGTTATAGGCAACCCAAAATTCCATTACCGCGGAAACGGCTATTCGAATAGATGATGTTAACCCTGCAGGGGTGTACTTCTTCACACACGCTCTCACCACTTACCACCGTTTACACGACATGTACTCGGCAACCTTCAAGCGGAAGCCCAACGAGGGTGTCGGCCACAGCCTACCTAAACACTCAAGTCTCTAGTCCAGGTTTATCACCTATCCAGGTTCCATCCGCAGGGAGTCCGGCCGAGGTTTCCACATACGGCCCCGGACGATGTGTACAGGGTTCCGAGACACCAAACGGGCGCCCGGCATGCCCGGCCACGGTGTATCTACCGCATCATAGCCCACCCCTAGGGTCAGCGCTACGCACGGCCGCCAACACATATCCTATAAACAGCAGAAACTAGTTGCAACTCCTGGACAGAGGACAAGGGTGATCAAGAAGCCGAGAGGGTCCACTGGTTTCGGGCCCAATGCGTGGTAGTAACTGTTTCATGGATCACAAACACAGAACTCAGTTCCTAAGGACGGTTTCAATGAGACAACCCACCATGTACTCCTACATGGCCTCTCACCGCTACCTTTACCAAATCGTGTTCACACACTTAGCTCACACACAGTAGGACATGTTTATCACTGTTCCAATTCATCCCCGATGAATCAGACCTGACTCAACTCTAAGCAGTAGCAGGCATGACAAATAAGCATGAATGAGTAGGCACATCAGGGCTCAAACAACTCCTACTCATGCTAGTGGGTTTCATCTATTTACTGTGGCAATGACAGGTCATGCAGCGGAAAGGGGTTCAACTACCGCAACATGTAACAGTTGAATCGTTGTTGTCCTAATGCAGTAAAAGAGAGCAGGAGCGAGAGAGTGGGATTGTATCGGAATGAACAAGGGTGTTTTGCTTGCCTGGCACTTCTGAAGATATCATTGGGTCTTCATCGGTGTCAACGAGCACAACGTCGGTACAACGTCTATCGAGAGGGGACAACCACCGGCAAACACAGAAAGAACACAATCAATGCAATGCACAATATGATGCATGATCATGACATGTCAATATGCTGTGTTTTCAGCTAATGCAACTAGCAACAGGTTAAATGGGGTTGGTTTGAACCCTAAGTTCAAATTCAAACTCCATATGTGATTTCTTAAATGCCATTTAATTGGATTGTCCTAAACAGCAACTTTAAGTTTCCCAACATGCATGAAAATGCCAGATTCAGATTCTTTGGATTTTTCTGATCATTTTTCATATATAAATCTTTTCAATCTGAGTTATAGATTATTTTCTATGATTTTTCAAAGTTTTGGATATTTTCTGAAAATAAATAAATCATTTAGATTTATTTAAAATGCAGAAAAGGTTTTACTGCGTCAGCATGACGTAAGAGTGACGTCATCAGGTCAACTGTGGCTGGCCAGGTCAAACCTGACCAGTGGGGCCTACTGGTCAGTGACACAGTGCTGGCTCGAGTCAATGACAGGTGGGACCGGTCAAAGGCCACGTCAGCAAAGTCAATGCTGACATGTGGGTCCACTGGAATCAAATTAAGTCCAAATAATTTCGTTAGTGGGTCAAATAAACCTGTGGGGCCCGGCTGTCATTGGCTCAGGTGCTAACCTAATTGGCAATTAGTGCCTAATGGCTGGATTAGGCCGGCGGTTACTCGCCGGCGTAAGCAGAGGCGGCGGCGTTCCCCGTCCGGCCAACTCCGGCGACGGAAGCAAGCGGGGCTGGGCGTGTTGGAATCGGAGCAAGGGTGCGCATCGGTTGGTGGCCTCGGGCGATGCTAGGGTGGCCGGGAACGTTGACGGCGTCGAGTTCCATGGCGGTGCAGCTACGGCTTGCACGGGCGCGAGGGCTAGGGTGCACGAGCGGACGGCCTGAGGCGCGCTACGGCTTCCTGAGAAAGCCCGGAGCACGACTGCATGCTTGGATTGGCCAGGCGGGGTGGCTACTGACGGCGAGCTTTGCGACGGCGGCAGCGAGCTCCGGCCGAGGTGGAAACCACGACTGGAGGGGAGGAAAGGACAGCGGAGAGAGGGGCGAAGGAAGAGGGGCTCATAGGGAACCCGTAGAGAAGCTCTTCGTGCTCGGGGATGGCTTGGACGGAGCGAATCGACGCCGGCGATCTCGGACGTCCGAGTTTGAAGACGACGGTGGTGAGGATGATGCACGGCTCCCGGCGAAGCATGGCTCGGTGTGGACGAAGAGGAGGATGTGGCGGATCTCACAGACACAACAAGCGGTCGAGGGGAATGGGGTGGCTATGCGAACGACGACGGTGAGCTTGCGGTGGCTTCGGCCATGGTGCGGAGTGGGCGCGGGAGAGAACAAGCAAGAGAGGGAGCGATCCCCACGGGCTTGGGGGTAGCGTGGCATCGCGAGAGACATCCAGGGGAAAGAGGGGGCAGCCAGGTAGGGAGGAGGTGGCTGGCGCGTGCCGGCGCGCCACGGGCACACACCCTCTGCCTACTGGCGCGAGGAGGAAGGCGACAGGGAAGGAGGCGGTGGTGGGCTGGGCCGGCCACTTGGGCCGCCAGGTGGGCTGCAGAGGTAAGTCCAGGCAGCCGAGGAGCACGATCTCAAGCGACCACTCAAAAGTTACCCGAAGCGCAAATTGCTACCTCAATTCGATGACAAGGCATTGGAGCCCATGCCGTCAGTACACAATGCAGTTGACCGACCACCACATGGTCGGGACAAAGCGGCAACACAAGCTGAACACCAGCCCGCCTTACCTCACCATAAAGGCAGAGACAAAACTGCTCAGGGATAAATGTATGATCTCTGGCAGGGCCTGAAGAATAAGACAGGCCCAGCTAGATCGATCTACGGATCACGGGGGCGTGCCTCGACGCGCAACGATGGCTATCAAGCCGAGCATGACAAGCCTAGTCATGCATAGGCCGAAAACCGCAGACGGACTCCATCGGAGCTACGATGCAATGTGGCCTGATATAGAGGCGCCACACACACCCTCTTTGCTTCACTTACAAAGTAATGGAGCATGAATTCCCAGAAGGGTTTAAACCCGTGAATATTGAATCATACGATGGAACAACTGATCCCGCGGTGTGGATTGAGGATTTTCTTCTCCATATCCATATGGCCCGCGGAGATGACCTCCACGCCATCAAATACCTCCCGTTAAAACTCAAAGGGCTAGCTCGGCACTGGTTAAACAGTCTACCCGAAAACTCTATTGGTAGCTGGGAGGATTTGGAAGACGCCTTCCGCGACAACTTCCAAGGTACATATGTCCGGCCACCAGACGCCGATGACTTAAGCCATATAGTTCAATGCAAGCAACGCCGGCACCTCTGAAACCAGAAATAGCAACGACAAGTCCCAACGCAACAGACACAAGCATCGAAACAACAATGGCAACACTGATGATACGGCGATCAATGCCGGATTCAGTGGCTCTAAGTCCAGTCAGCGGAAGAAGCCATTCAAAAAGAACAATTCGGGCTCATCCAGCTTGGACTGCATACTCGATCGTCCGTGCTAGATCCATGGCACCCCAGACAAACCACCCAATCATACCAACAGAGATTGTTGGGTTTTTAAACAGGCCGGCAAGTTAAATGCCAAAAGCAAGGAGAAGGGATCACAAAGCGAGGACGACAGCGAGGAGCCCCGGCCACTGGACACAGGGGGACAGAAGAAGTTTCTCCCTCGGGTCAAAACGGTGAACATGATATACGCTACCCACATCCCCAAGAGGGAGCGCAAGCGCGCGCTCAGGGACATCTATGCGATAGAGCCAGTCGCCCCAAAATTTAATCCATGGTCGGCATGCCCGATCACTTTCGATCGTCGGGATCATCCAACCAGTATCCGTCACGACGGTTCAGTCGCACTGGTCTTGGACCCAATAATTGATGGGTTCCACCAGACGCGAGTCCTGATGGACGGTGGCAGCAGCCTCAACCTGGTCTATCATGATACAGTGTGCAAAATGGGCATTAATCCATCAAGGATCAAGCCCACAAAGACTACCTTTAAAGGAATCATACCAGGTGTGGAGGCCCGCTGTACGGGCTCAATCACACTAGAGGTTGTCTTCGGATCTCCGGACAACTTCCGAAGTGAGGAGTTAATCTTCGATATCGTCCCTTTTCGCAGCGGCTATCACGCACTGCTTGGACGAACCGCATTTGCTCGATACAATGCGGTGCCACACTACGTTTATCTCAAGCTCAAGATGCCCGGACCATGCGGCGTCATAACAGTTAATGGAAACATGAAACACTCCCTCCGCACCGAGGAGCACACCGCTGCCTTAGCAGCAGAAATACAGAGCGAGCTTTCCAAGCAGAACCTTAATTCGGCAGCCGAGCTCCCGGACACTGTCAAGAGAGTCCAAACTATTCTGCAACAGGACAGCTCGGCTCGTCAAGAGCTCGACTAGCAATTCAGCCTCCGTCCCAGTCCCGACCAAGTGGCGGCAATTGTACCGCGCGTACATAACTACGCACTCAAAATACCATGGGCATGGATGGAGGCATAACTAGCTTGTGATCCACAGTACGGCTCGACCGCCCCCGGACACACATACTTTCACTGTTTCCTTTTTCCTCCTTTTTCAGGTTTCTTTTTCACAGGCCTTCCCTAATGGCTTGACCATTGGTTCTTTTCGAAGGATAAATACACCAAGACAACAAGAAGCATGTACGTACTGGGGAAATTTTAGGTGGTTTCTTTAACAATCCCTTTACCTATTTTCAGGACCCACACACAGCTCTCCCTTTGTTAAGGCATATTAAATAGCCTTCTGCTTATTGCACTACTTGTACAAATGCACTTTGATGCACTAATGAAATTATCATGGAAATAGTTTGCAGCCCAAATTCTACGGCTCTAGCCTATTACCCTTTCTTCGTTTTCTTTTTTGATAACTTCATCAAATAGCACCCATACATTTTGGTACGTTTCAATTTGCCAGGGGCTTCATAGCGCCCCACAACATGGCAACAAAGTCCGAACACTTTTTATAGTATAGTTCGGCACCCCAAGTTTAGCACTATATGAATTGCCTCCGAATCATGTCTTTGGTCAATAGTTGGGTTGCCCGGCTCCTGTGCTTGCTACCTTACGTTCTGCTATATCGGCTAGGTTAGTAAAGCGAGAACCACTGCGATTGTGCCCTGGTTTACCCGGATGAGCACCTCAGTAGAGAAAGCCGAAAACTGACTGTCATGATGCGGCGAGAGCCGGTCAGCTCTTCGGAGGTCTCAAATCTTTAGAGATTTTTTACGCATTACGCGAGGGATCGGTACTTACCCGATCAGGTGTTTACATCATCCTAGTTTGGATACTAGGGGCTGCGCCCATATTTTTATTGTCAAACTCCTAAGGCTAAGTGAGGGTGCTAAAGCCGCATAGTCCGATTGCCTGGTTCGTCGCGCTAAACACCTCCTTCAAGGACCAAACAATTGGATCAAGAGTGTTTAGATTACATCCCGAACACCCCCGTACTACCTACATGGGGGCAGAAGCCGACGACTGGCCAACTCTCAGATTTCACATAACACGGCCGCACAGGAGGTGAAATTTTTTAATTAACAAACATTATATTACGTAACGACTTTGTTTCATCATACAAGGCAGAGACAACATGAATGCATTCATTCGAAAATAGTGTCTTGCGCACATTGCGTCGCCACAATACGAGACCCCTCTAGGACGTCTTCAAAGTACCGCCCGGGCGTGCGGTGCCCCTTGCCCTCTGGCGGTCCCCCGGTCGTAAGCTTGACATCGTCCATCTTCGCCCACCACACCTTGACGCGGGCGAAGGCCATGCGCGCGCCCTCGATGCAGACCGACCACTTGACGACGTCCAGTTGAGGGCAAGCACTCACCAGCCACTTCACGAGCCCGAAGTAGCTGCCGGGCATAGCTTTGGTAGGCCACAGCCGGATTATTAAATCCTTCATGGCCAGTTCGGCCAGCCTATGCAACTCGACCAGCTGTTTTAGCTGATCGCTAAAGGGCACTGGATGGTCTGGCGCAACATATTGCGACCAGAACAACTTCTCTGTTGAGCTCCCTTCTTCGCCTTGGAAGAACTCCATAGCGTCTGACACACTACGCGGCAGATCTGCAAATGCCCCTGGAGAACTCCGAATCCGGGTTACTAAGAGATACTTCTTCTTCACATACTTGCTTTGCATACTAAACGCCTTACCCTCCATGATTTTCCTGGCCTCCTGGATCTCCTGGAGGGTGCCCTGGGCCTCAACCCGGGCCTCTTCCGCGCTTTGGCGAGCCTTAGCGAGTTCGGTCTCTTGAGCCGAAACATCGCGCTCCAAGGGTTCGCATTTCTTCACTGCATCCTGGAGCTCTTGCTGGACCTCATCAAGCCTGGCCTCGTGCTTCTCACGGGTGGCTTTTTTCCTTGACAGCTCTCTCCTCGGCCTCGGCCAGGGCCTGTTTAAGGACCTCAACCTCGGTCTCCCTTCCTACACATACCATGGCACTACGGTCAATACGCATCATTTATTCTTTGCGAATATACAACAAGTCATTACATACCTTGCTTGTCTTCTAGCCGCTTCCTCGCTTGGCTGAGCTCCTCTTCGGCCCGCTCCAGTCTCTGCTTTAGTCTGGAGACTTCGGTAGTGTGTGAAGTCACAGCCAGCAACGATGCCTGCTTATTCATATAAGACACATTTAGTTAGTTTCCTGCGAAAATAAATTGATCCTCTGTCCGGCTCTTCTTTCCGAACGTCGGACAGTGTCTCAGGGGCTACTGTCTATATTAGGACTTTTTCTTTTGCGTCACTTACCTCAAAGCCTGTCAGCAGGCAGCCGCAGGCTTCGGCCAGTCCGCTTTTGACGGACTGAACCCTCTCAATCACCGTACTCATTAGGATACAGTGTTCATCCACAATGGAAGCGCCTCGTAGCGCTTCCAGCAGATTATCTGGTGCCTCTGGTTGGACAGAGGTCACCGGCGCAATAGGCACACCCCCTTGTTTCGAAGGAGGTTGCTCGCCTGATTCCGAAGCCGTATAGGTCTCCGAACTTGTATTCGACTGGGGGCCGGATTGAGCAAGGCCCCCATCCCTAGTCGCCATGGGGGTCTGCTCCCCCATGTGTTTGGCAGCCAATGTTCCGCCCTCATGCGTCACCCTGGCGGCCTCCTGAACCTCTCCCTGGCCTGGGAAGGTCCTTTGGGACAACACCTTGTCGTCGCCCTTGGCCTTGGGAGAGTGAGTGGCCGGCAGTGACTCGTTGGCCATCGCCTTCGAATCCAGTGAACCTCTTGATGAGGATTGCTGGGAGTTGTTGTGGGTCCGACTGCAATGGCGTCATTTAAAAATATTAATATCATGAAGCAAGAGAGGCCAGATGTAGGTACGTATGCGGGTTTTTAGTACTTACGACGTGGCCAGGGGCTTGTTTCGGGGGCATCGCTCCACGCAGTTGTCGACGTCCCACACAGTGTTATCTCCAAGGGGACCCTTCCCCCTCTTGGGCGCCTCCGCCTCCAGATTTGTGGAGGCCGCCCTCTTCTTCCTCCCCCCATCAGGGGGAGAGGTGATTTCTTCCTCCTCCTCATCATCGTCTTCGGCGGCGGAGGAGTGAGTATTGTCTTCGGACGACACGTCCAAAACTCCCTTGTGGCGGGGGCCACTCCGGACCCCCTTGGCCTTCTTCTCTGGTGCCTTATAGGGCGTCGATACCAACATCTTTGCCAGGAGCGGGATGACTGGTTCCTCGGGCAGCGGAGCCGAACATTGAATCCGCTCCGCTCTCTCTGTCCATACCTGAAATAATAAATTTTAGATATCCTCCTTGAAACAAGCAAGTAGAGGATGCGTCTGGAGACATGAAAGGCTTACCTCATTGGCAGAATGGGTAATATCGTGCCCACGGTCCGAGTCTATGGCTGGCGGTGTCTCGTTTCCCTTAAAGAGCAACTTTCAGGCATCTTCGTGAGTGGTTCCGAAGAGCCCTTCCAAGGTTTGGTGCTTCTTCGGGTCGAATTCCCATAAGGGGCAGCTTCGGCTTTGGCATGGGAGAATCTGGCGAACCAGCATCACCTGGATTACATCAACGAGCTTGATGTTTTTATCCATCGTGCTTTGAATGCACGTTTGTAGCGCTATCAGCTCGTCCGACAAAGACCAATTTGGGCCCTTCTCCATCCAGGAGGTGAGCCGCACTGGAGCTCCGGACTTGAATTCGGAAGCCGTGACCCAAGTGGCGTCGCGGGGCTTTGTGATATAGAACCACAGTTTCTGCCACTCCTTGACGGTCTCCACAAAAGTACCCTTGGGCCATGTGACATTGGGCAGCTTGCTCACCATGGAACCTCCGCACTCCGCGTGCTGGCCATCCACCACCTTCAGCTTCACGTTGAAAATCTTGAGCCACAGTCCGAAGTGGGGTTGGATGCGGAGGAAGGCCTCGCACATGACAATGAATGCCGAGATGTTGAGGAAAGAGTTCGGGGCTAGGTCATGGAAATCTAGCCCATAATAGAACATAAGCCCACGGATGAAAGGGTGGAGAGGAAACCCTAACCCGCAGACGAAATGAGGGATGAACACCACCCTCTCGTTGGGCTTCGGGGTGGGGACGATTTGCCCCTTGGCTGGAAGCCGGTGGGCGATTTCTTTCGCTAGATACTCGGCCTCCCGAAGCTTGGTGATGTCCTTCTCCCTAACGGAGGAGGCCATCCACTTGCCTTGCCCTCCAGATCCGTACATGGTTGAGTGCTTCCTTGAGGCGGAAATAATGAGGACTTGGGCGCTGGAGCTCGAGAATGGAAGGGCAGAGAAAGAGAGAAGGCGTGGGTGAAGAAAGGGAATCCTTATCTCCTTATAAAGGCGGTGAATATCAAGCGTCTCCCCACTCGCCTTAAAACTCGCCTGTTCCCAAGGGTTGTGTAAATGACACGGTTATATTACCCACACCCGTATTGATGAGAATCCCGCAATAAGGGGACACGATCTTTGCTTCGACAAGACGTGCCTATTAAAACCGTGCCTCGAAACGTGGAACGACAGATGGAAAACGGTTCGAAATGTTGACCGAACAGACGTGATGTCACATTACTAAAAGTAGTCAGCGGATTGGACTCGTGTAATATTATATTCTCCGCGGTTGTGTGTGGTACTCGTGTTGAAGATCCGGGCATGTTTATTACGTCCGAAGACTATCTTGGAGTATTCGGAGAGGGGAACCCTCCTTGCAATGCCGAAGACAATCTGCACGTCGGACACCTCGTCATTGAAGCCTGGTTCAGGGGCTACTGAGGGAGTCCTGGACTAAGGGGTCCTCGGGCGTCCGACCTATTAGACATGGGCCGGACTGATGGGCTATGAAGATACGAGACCGAAGACTCTAACCGTGTCCGGATGGGACTTTCCTTGACGTGGAAGGCAAGCTTGGCGTCCAAATATGAAGGCTCCTTTCTCTGTAACCGACCTTATGTAACCCTAGATCCCTCTGGTGTCTATATAAACCGGAGGGCTAGGTCCGTAGACAGATATCCTCATAATCATAGTCAGACAGGCTAGACTTGTAGGGTTTAGCCATTACAATCTTGTGGTAGATCAACTCTTGTAATACTCATATTAATCAAGATCAATCAAGAAGGAAGTAGGGTATTACCTCCATAGAGAGGGCCCGAACCTGGGTAAACATTGTGTCCCATGTCTCCTGTTACCATCGACCTTAGACGCATAGTTCGGGACCCCCTACCCGAGATCCGCCAGTTTTGTCACTGACAACGGGTCATTTCCAGCGGCCACCTCTCCCAAGGCCACGGACGACGCCGAGGTGTTGTCCCGAAGGACCTTCCCAGGCTAGGGAGAGGTGCAAGAGGCCGTCAGGGTGGCGCCAGAGGGTGATACCTCGGCCGCCGGACACATGGGGGAGCAAATCCCCCCAGAGAATGGCGATGGGGGGCATATCCAATTGGGCCCCCAGCCAAATACTATTCCGGAGGCCCATACGGCTCCTGAATCAGGAAAGCAACCTCAAGGTGCACCTATTCCTCCGGTGACCTCTGTCCATCCAGAGGTGCCGGATACTCTATTGGAAGCGCTGCAAAGTGCTTCCATTGTTGAGGAACACCGTATCCTCATGGGTACAGTGGTTGAGAGGGTTCAGTCCGTTAAGAGCGGACTGACCGGAGCCTGCACCAGCCTTCTAATAGGCTTTGAGGTATGTGACATAAAGAATGTCATAGTATAGACGATAGCCCCTGAGACTCTGTCCGATGTTCGAAAAGAAAAGCTGGACAGAGGATCAAATAAATTTCGCATGAGACTAACCATATGTGTCTATGTGAATAAGCAGGCGTCGATGCTGGCTGCGACCTCCCATTCTGCCGAAGTCTCCAAACTGAGGCAGAGTCTGGAGCGGGCCGAGGAAGAGCTCAGCCATGTGAAAAAACAACTAGAGGACAAGCAAGGTATGCAATGGCCTATTCGGATCTAGAAAGATATGAATTGTTTGTGTTGATCATGTTATCATGATATTTCACAGGAGCTGCAATCGAGGTGGAGACCCTCAAGAGCGCGCTGGCCGAGGCCCAGAAGAGAGCAGAAAATGAACAAGCCGCCCGTGAGAAATACAAGGCAAGGGTCGGGGAGGTCCAGTAGGAGCTCCAGGATGCCGTAAAGAAATGCGGGTCCTTGGAGCGCAAGATTTCGGACCAAGAGTACGAACCTTCTAAGGCCCACCAAAGCGCACAAGAGGCCCGGGTTGAAGCCCAGGGCGCCCTCCAGGAAATCCAGGAGGCCAGGAAAATCATGGCGGGTAAGGCCTTTATTATGCAGAGAAAATATGTGAAGAAAAGGTACCTCTTACTGACCCGGATTTGGAGTTCTCCAGGAGCGTTTGCGGATCTGCCGCGCAGTGTTACTGATGCTATGGAGTTCTTCCGAGCCGAAGAGGGGAGCTCAATGGAGAAGCTATTCTGGTCGCAATACCTTGCACCAGAGCATCCGGTGCCCTTTAGCGATCAGCTGAAACAGCTGACCGTACTGCATAGGGTGGCCGAATCGGCCATGAAGGGTTTGATAATCCATCTGTGGCCTGCCGAAGCCATACCCAGCAGCTACTTCGGGCTCATGAAGAGGTTAGTCGATGCATGCCCTCGGCTTGATTCCATCAAGCGGTCGGTCTGCATCAAAGGTGCGCGGATAGCCTTCGCCCGTGTCAAGGTGCAGTGGGCGAAGATGGACGCCGTCAAGCTCACGACCGCGGGACCACCCGTAGGCAAGGAGCACCGCATGCCCGAGCGGTATTTTGATGATGTCCTGAAGGGATCCCGCATTGTAGATGGCCAGTGCGCAAAAGACATTATCTCTGAATGAAGACATTCATGTTATCCCGTCCTGTATTATGAAACAAAGCTGATATGTAATATAATGCTTGTTGTTTATTTAAAATTTTGCCTCTTGTGCGACCGTTTTATTAAATCTGAGAGTTGGCCAGCCCTTGGCTTCAGCCCTCACGTAGGTAGTACATGGGTGTTCGGGTTGGAACCTAAATACTCTTGATCCAGGAGTTTGGTCCTTGAAGTAGGTGTTTAGCGCAACGAACCAGGCAATCGGACTATGTGGCTTTATCACCTTCACTTAGCCATAGGAGTTTGACAATAGAAATGTAGGCGCAACCCCTAGTTAGTATTTATTAATCCGGACTAGGGTGTTGTAGACACCTGATCGGGTGGAGACTGATACGTCGCATAATGCGGAAAAAATCACAAAATATTTTAACCTCCGAATAGCTGACCAGCACTCGCCATATCATGACAGTCAGTTTTCGGCTTTCTACTGAGGTGTTAATCCGGATAAACCAGAAACACAATTGCAGTAGTTCTCCCTTTACTACCCTAGCCGATAGGACGGAATGTAAGGTAACAAGCACAGGAGCCAGGCAACCCGGCCAACTATTGACCAAAAACATGATTCGTAGCCGATGCATATAATGCTAAATTCGGGTTGCCGAACTATACTGTAAAAGTGTTCATACTTTGTTGCTGTAGTATGGGGCGCAATGAAGCCCCTGGCGAACTAAAGCATACCAAAGTGTACGGGTGCACTCAATAAAAATAGCGAAATAAGATGAAGTAGTAAGCCAGTGCCACATAAGTTGGGTCGTAAACTGTTTCCATTATAATTTGATTAATACATTGAAGTGTATTTGTACAAATAGTACGATAAGCAACAGGGCGATTTAACATGCCAAGACCAAGGGGGCCGCGTGCGGGTCCTGAAAATAGGTAGAGTGATCGTCAATAATACCACCTAGAGATTCCGCCACACGTCTATGCTGCTTGCCACCTTGGTATATCCATCCTTCAAAATGATCGGTGATCGGGCCGTCGTGAGGGGCCCGTGGAAAAGAAAAGGAAAAGAAGAAAAAGAAAGAAAGCAAAAAGGAAAGTATGTGTGTCCGGGGAAGGTCGAGCCGTATTATGGACCACAATCGAGTTATGCCTCCGTCTATGCCCATGGTATTTTGAGTGTGTAGTTATGTACGTGCGGTACGTACGCCGCCATTTGGTCGGGACTGGGACGGAGGCCGAATTGCTAGTCGAGCTCCTGACGAGCTGGACTGTCAAGTTGTGGAGTAGTCCGGACTCGTTTGACAGTGTCCGGGAGCTTGCCCGCTGAATTAAAGTTCTCCTTGACAAGGCTGCTCTGTACTTCCGCTGCTAGGGCCGCGGTGTGCTCCTCGGTACAGAGGGAGCATTTAGTGTTTCCATTGACTGTGATGACACCGCGTGGTCCGAGCATCTTGAGTTTGAGATAAGCATAGTGTGGCACCGCATTGAATCGAGCAAATGCAGTTCGTCCGAGCAGCGTGATAGCCACTGCGGAAGGGGACGATATCGAAGATCAAGTTTTCACTTTGGAAGTTGTCCGGGGATTCGAAGATGACTTCCAATGTGATTGATCACATGCAGCGGGCCTCTACACCTGGTATTACTCCTTTAAAGGTAGTTTTTGTGGGCTTGATCCTTGATGGATCGATGCCCATCTTGCGGACTGTATCCTGATAGAGCAGGTTGAGGCTGCTACCACCGTCCATGAGGACTCGCATGAGGTGGAATCCATCAATGATTGGGTCGAGGACCAGTGCGGCTGAACCGCCATGACGGATACTGGTTGGATGGTCCTTGCGATCGAAGGTGATCGGGCAAGATGACAATGGGTTGAATTTTGGGGCGACTGGCTCTATCGCGTAGACGTCCCTGAGCACGCATTTGCGCTGCCTCTTGGGGATATGGGTAACATATATCATGCTCACCGTTTTAACTTGGGGAGGAAACTTCTTCTGTCCCCCTGTGTTCGGCGGGCGGGGCTCCTCGTCGTCGTCCTCACTTTGCGATCCCTTCTCCTTGTTCTAGGTGTTTAGCTTACCGGCCTGTTTAAAGACCCAACAGCTTCTGTTGGTATGATTGGCTGGTTTATTTGGGGTGCCGTGGATCTGACATGGACGATCGAGTATGCGGTCCAAGCTGGATGGGCCCGGATTATTTCTTTTAAATGGCTTCTTCTGCTGGCCGGACTTGGAGCCACTGAATCCGACATTGACCGCCGTGTTATCGGTATTGTCACCGTTGTTTCGACGCTTGTGTCTGTTGCGTCGGGGCTTGCCGTTGCTATTTCTGGCTTCGGAGGTGCCAGGTTCGCTTGCGTTTTTATTGCTACGGGCTAGCCAGCTATCTTCACCCGTGCAAAAGCGAGTCATAAGTGTCGTGAGGGCTGCCATGGACTTTGGTTTTTCTTGGCCGAGGTGTCGGGCGAGCCATTCGTCGCGGATGCCGTGCTTAAAGGCCGCTACGGCTTCATCATCCGTATAGTTGACGATTTGGTTCTTTTTAGTTAGGATCCTAGTCCAGAATTCCTGGCTGACTCTCCGGGCTGTTGAACTATGTGACTTAAGTCATCGGCATCCGGGGGTCGGACATATGTACCTTGGAAGTTGTCGCGGAAGGCGTCTTCCAAGTCCTCCCAACTGCCAATGGAGTTTTCAGACAGGCTGTTTAACCAGTGCCAAGCTGGTCCCTTGAGTTTTAGTGGGAGGTATTTGATGGCATGAAGATCATCACAGCGGGCCATATGAATATGGAGAAGAAAGTCCTCAATCCATACCGCGTGATCTGTTGCTCCATCATATGATTCGATATTCACGGGTTTAAACCCTTCTGGGAATTCGTGCTCCATTACTTCATCAGTGAAGCAGAGGGGGTGTGCGGCGCCTCTATATCGGGCCAAGTCGCGACGTAGCTCGGATGGAGTCCGTCTGTGGTTTTTGGCCCGGACGTGGTTATACTTGTCACGTCCGGCTAGATAGCCGTCGTCGCACGTCGGGGCATGCCCCCGTGATCCGTAGATCGATCTGGTCTGACCTGCTCTCTTTTCCAAGTCCTTATGCGGGTCATATGTATATCCCCGAGCTGTTGTGTCCCTACCTTTACGGTGAGGTAGTATAGGCTGGTGTTCAGCTTCAGTTGCCGTTTTGTCCCGGCTACGTGGTGGTAGGTCAGTCGCGTTACCCGCTGATGGTACGGGCCCAAGTGCCTCGTCGTCGAATTGAGGTAGTAGTTTACGCTTCGGGTAACTTTTGGTTGGGCGCTCGAGGCCGTATTCCTCGGCTGCCAGGACATTAGTCCACCTATCGTTAAGTAGATCTTGATCAACTTGAAGCTGCTGCCGCTTCTTTTTCAGGCTCCTTGCAATGGCAATTAGCCGGCGCTTAAAGCGCTCCTGCTCGAGGGGTTCCTCAGGCACGATAAAGTATTCATCGCTGAGGCTCAACTCCTCCTCAGAGAGTGGAAGATAATTACTGTCCTCCGGGTCCTCGTTTACGGCCTGTTCATCAGGGCTAACTTGCCCATCTTCCCGTTCGTCCTATTCGGAGGTTGGCTCGACGGGGTCTTCTTGGTCTTCGGCGTCGTCCGGAGTATTGGTGTCTCTCGTGCCGGTATCATTGTCTTTTTCACGACGTGATTTAGAGCGGTGCCGCTGACATCGGCGCTTTGGTTGTATCTCAGGAGGTTTATCCTCGACCGGATATTTATCGTTATCGCTGTTACCCTCTTTGGGTGTATCCACCATGTACAGGTCATACGAAGAGGTGGCCGTCTAGCGTCCGGTAAATGGCGGGCTTTGGGCCTGCTCTTCTCCGGCATCATCGTCCATACCGTCGATGTCTTCGGAGCCGTAATCGAGCATGTCAGTTAAGTCCTCGATAGTGGCTATGAAGTGGGTGGTGGGTGGGACGTAAAATTCCCCGCTCTCAGCCCCTAGTCTGGGCTGGGCGTAGTTCGGACGTTGCTCCTCTGTAATGACGAGGGGTCGCATCAAGTTCAGGGCCTCGCTTAAAGGCGAGATATGGCCGGGGAGAAGAGTCTATGGAGTATGGCGGGAAGGAGACTCCTTGGCCGAGCTCACACGAGGCTGACTCCGAAGGTTCGAAGCCAGTGTCCGGAGAGAAGTCCGGCTTCATGATGGTTGCCAGCGACACTGCTTCCTCCGGCTCTCCCGTATCGGGCTTAGTAGTCATAGATAGTCCGGCGGGCTTAGGAATCCCGTCTTCGGACCTGGTGATGCGCTCTGGATCTAAGGCCAGAGCGGAGGTTGGGGTCGTGAACCCTTGGAAGATCAAGTCTCCTCGGATATCAGCGACATAGTCCAGATTTCCAAAACTAATCTGGTGACCTGGGGCGTAGCTGTCGATCTGCTCTAGATGGCCAAGTGAGTTGGCTCGCAGTGCGAAACCGCTGAATACGAAGATCTGCCGAGGAGAAAAACCTCCCCTAGGGCGACATTGTTGTAGATGACTAATGGAGCCATCGAACCTTCTGATGACGACACAATGGAACTCTCAATGAAAGCACCAATGTCGGTGTCAAAACCGGCGAATCTCGGGTAGGGGGTCCCGAACTGTGCGTCTAAGGTCGATGGTAACAGGAGACAGGGGACACGATGTTTACCCAGGTTCGGGCCCTCTTGATGGAGGTGATACCCTACTTCCTACTTGATTGATCTTCATGAATATGAGGATTACAAGAGTTGATCTACCACGAGATCGTAATGGATAAACCCTAGATGTCTAGCATGTATGATTGTGGTTCTCTCTATGGACTAAACCCTCTAGTTTATATAGACACCAGAGGGGCCTAGGGTTGTACAAAGTCGGTTTACAGAGGAAGGAATCTTCATATCCGAACACCAAGCTTGCCTTCCACGCAAAGGAGAGTCCCATCCGGACATGGGAGGAAGTCTTTTGTCTTGTATCTTCACGGCCCATCAGTCTGGCCCATGTCACATAGCTCGGACGCCCGAGGACCCCTTAATCCAAGACTCCCTCAGTCACCTCCATAAACGAGAAACATATCCTTAGTCCTTTTCAGGTATTTCAGGATATTCTTGACCGATGTCCAATGATCCACTCCTGGATTACTTTGGTACCTCCCTACTAAAGTAATAGCAAGGCACACATCAGGTCTGGTACACAACATCGCATACATGATAGAACCTATAGCTGAAGCATAGGGAATGACTTTCATTTTCTCTCTATCTTCCGCAGTGGTCGGGCATTGAGTCTAACTCAACTTCACACCTTGTAACACAGGAAAGAACCCTTTCTTTGCTTGATCCATTTTGAACTTCTTCAAAACTTTATCAAGGTATGTGCTTTGTGAAAGTCCAATTAAGCGTCTTGATCTATCTCTATAAATCTTGATGCCCAATATATAAGCTGCTTCACCGAGGTATTTCATTGAAAAATTCTTATTCAAGTATCCTTTTATGCTATTCAGAAATTCAGTATCATTTCCGATCAACAATATGTCATCTACATATAATATCAGAAATGCTACAGAGCTCCCACTCAATTTCTTGTAAATACAGGCTTTTCCAAAAGTCTGTACAAAACCATATGCTTTGATCACACTATCAAAACGTATATTCCAACTTCGAGAGGCTTGCACCAGTCCATGTATGGATCGCTGGAGCTTGCACACTTTGTTTAAGATATCCATTAAGGAATGCAGTTTTGACATCCATTTGCCAAATTTCATAATCATAAAATGCGGCAATTGCTAACATGATTCAGGCGGATTTAAGCATCGCTACGGGTGAGAAGGTCTCATCGTAGTCAACTCCTTGAACTTGTCGAAAACCTTTCGCAACAAGTCGAGATTTGTAGACAGTAATATTACCATCAGCATCAGTCTTCTTCTTGAAGATCCATTTATTCTCTATGGCTTGCCGATCATCGGGCAAGTCAACCAAAGTCCACACTTTGTTCTCATACATAGATCCCATCTCAGATTTCATGGCCTCAAGCCCTTTTGCAGAATCTGAGCTCATCATCGCTTCCTCATAGTTCGTAGGTTCGTCATGGTCAAGTAACATGACCTCCAGAACAGGATTACCGTACCACTCTGGTGCGGATCTTACTCTGGTTGACCTATGAGGTTCGGTAGTAACTTGATTAGAAGTTTCATGATCATCATCATTAGCTTCCTCACTTACTGGTGTAGGAATCACTGGAACTGATTTCTGTGATGAACTACTTTCCAATAAGGGAGCAGGTACAGTTACCTCATCAAGTTCTACTTTGCTCCCACTCACTTCTTTCGAGATAAACTCCTTCTCTAGAAAGGATCCATTCTTAGCAACGAATATCTTGCCTTCGGATCTGTGATAGAAGGTGTACCCAATAGCCTCCTTTGGGTATCCTATGAAGACACATTTCTCCGATTTGGGTTTGAGCTTATCAGGTTGAAGCTTTTTCACATAAGCATCGCAGCCCCAAACTTTAAGAAACGACAACTTGGGTTTCTTGCCAAACCACAGTTCATAAGGTGTCGTCTCAACGGATTTCGATGGTGCCATATTTAATGTGAATGCATCCGTCTCTAAAGCATAACCCCAAAACAATAGCGGTAAATTAGTAAGAGACACCATAGATCGCACCATATCTAATAAAGTGCGGTTACGATGTTTGCACACCATTACGATGTGGTGTTCCAGGTGGCATGAGTTGCGAAACTATTCCGCATTGTTTCAAATGAAGACCAAACTCGTAACTCAAATATTCACCTCCACGATCAGATCGTAGAAACTTAATTTTCTTGTTATGATGATTTTCCACTTCACTCTGAAATTCTTTGAACTTTTCAAATGTTTCAGACTTATGTTTCATCAAGTAGATATACCCATATCTTCTCAAATCATCAGTGAAGGTCAGAAAATAACGATACCTGCCACGAGCATCAACACTCATCGGACCGCATACATCAGTATGTATTATTTCCAATAAGTCCGTTGCTCATTCATTGTTTCGGAGAACGGAGTCTTAGTCATCTTGCCCATGAGGCATGGTTCGCAAGTATCAAGTGATTCATAATCAAGTGATTCCAAAAGTCCATCAACATGGAGTTTCTTCATGCGTTTTACACCAATATGACCTAAACGGCAGTGCCACAAATAAGTTGCACTATCATTATTAAACTTATATCTTTTGGCTTCAATACTATGAATATGTGTATCACTACTATCGAGATTTAGTAAAAATAGACCACTCATCAAGGGTGCATGACCATAAAAGATATTACTCATATAAATAGAACAACCATTATTCTCTAATTTAAATGAATAACCATCTCGCATCAAACAAGATCCAGATATAATGTTCATGCTTAACGCTGGCACCAAATAACAATTATTCAGGTCTAATACGAATCCCGAAGGTAGATGTAGAGGTAGCGTGCCGACGGCGATCACATCGACTTTGGAACCATTTCCCATGCTCATCGTCACCTTGTCCTTAGCCAATCTTTGCTTAATCCGTAGC
Source organism: Triticum urartu (assembly GCF_003073215.2). Lineage (NCBI taxonomy): Eukaryota > Viridiplantae > Streptophyta > Magnoliopsida > Poales > Poaceae > Triticum > Triticum urartu. The sequence goes on from NC_053024.1 coordinate 408,420,075, forward strand.
CCATGTTTTGAGTTGCAAATATTATCAACAGAACCAGTATCAAATACCCAGGCGCTACTATGAGCATTAGTAAGGTACATATCAATAACATGTATATCAAATATACCTTTCACTTTGCCATCCTTCTTATCCACCAAATACCTAGGGCAGTTCCGCTTCCAGTGACCAGTCCCTTTGCAGTAGAAGCACTTAGTCTCAGGCTTAGGTCCAGACTTGGGCTTCTTCACTTGAGCAGCAACTTGCTTGCTTTTCTTCTTGAAGTTCCCCTTCTTCCCTTTGCCCTTCTTCTTGAAACTGGTGGTCTTGTTGACCATCAACACTTGATGCTCCTTCTTGATTTCTACCTCCGCAGCCTTTAGCATTGCGAAGAGCTCGGGAATTGACTTATCCATCCCTTGCATATTATAGTTCATCACGAAGCTCTTGTAGCTTGGTGGCAGTGATTGAAGAACTCTGTCGATGACACTATCATCGGGAAAATTAACTCCCAACTGAGTCAAGTGGTTGTGGTACCTAGACATTCTGAGTATATGTTCACTGACAGAACTATTCTCCTCCATTTTGCAGCTATAGAACTTATTGGGGACTCCATATCTCTCAATCTGGGCATTTGCTTGAAATATTAACTTCAACTCCTGGAACATCTCATACGCTCCATGATGTTCAAAACGTCGTTGAAGTCCCGGTTCTAAGCCGTAAAGCATGGCACACTGAACTATCGAGTAGTCATCAGCTTTGCTCTGCCAGACGTTCTTAACGTTGTCAGCAGCATCTGCAGTAGGCTTGTCTCCCAGCGGTGCTTCCAAGACGTAATTCTTCTGTGCAGCAATGAGGATAATCCTCAAGTTACGGACCCAGACCGTGTAGTTGCTACCATCATCTTTCAACTTAGATTTCTCTAGGAACGCATTAAAATTCAATGGAACAACAGCACGGGGCATCTATCTACAACAACATAGACATGCAAAATACTATCAGGTACTAAGTTCATGATAAATTAAAGTTCAATTAATCATATTACTTAAGAACTCCCACTTAGATAGACATCCCTCTAATCATCTAAGTGATCATGTGATCCATATCAACTAAACCATGTCCGATCATCACGTGATATGGAGTATTTTTCAATGGTGAACATCACTATGTTGATCATATCTACTATATGATTCATGCTCAACCTTTCGGTCTTAGTGTTCCGAGGCCATATCTGCATATGCTAGGCTCGTCAAGTTCAACCCAAGTATTATGCGTGTGCAAAACTGGCTTGCACCCGTTGTATGTGAACGTAGAGCTTATCACACCCGATCATCACGTGGTGTCTCGGCACGACGAACTGTAGCAACGGTGCATACTCAGGGAGAACACTTGTACCTTGAAATTTAGTGAGAGATCATCTTATAATGCTACCGCCGAACTAAGCAAAATAGGATGCATAAAGGATAAACATCACATGCAATCAAATATAAGTGATATGATATGGCAACATCATCTTGTGCCTTTGATCTCCATTTCCAAGGCACCGTCATGATCACCATCGTCACCGGCTTTACACCTTGATCTCCATGGAAGCATCGTTGTCGTCTCGCCAACTATTGCTTCTACGACTATCGCTACCGCTTAGTGATAAAGTAAAGCAATTACATGGCGATTGCGTTTCATACAATAAAGCGACAACCATATGGCTCCTACCAGTTGCCGACAACTATGTTGCAAAACATGATCATCTCATACAACAATTTATATAATCACGTCTTGACCATATCACATCACAACATGCCCTGCAAAAACAAGTTAGACGTCCTCTACTTTGTTGTTGCAAGTTTTACCTGGCAGCTATGGGTTTAGCAAGAAATGTTCTTACCTACGCATCAAAAAACTACAACGCGGTATAGTGATTTCTTTTTGATCTTCAAAAAGAACCCTATTCATTGAATCTGATTCAACTAAAGTTGGAGAAACAGACACCCACAGCATACCGTAAGCGGAAGCGTTATGACAACGCGGTTGATGTAGTCGTACGTCTTCACGATCCAACTGATCCTAGCACCGAAGGTACGACACCTCCGCGATCTGCACACGTTTAGCTCGGTGACGTCTCGCGAACTCTAGATCCAGCTGAGGTTGAGGGAGAGTTTCGTTAGCACGACGGTGTGATGACGGTGATGATGAAGTTACCGACGCAGGGCTTCGCCTAAGCTCTACAACGATACGACTGAGGTGGAAATCTGTGGAGGGGGGCACCGCACACAGCTAAACAATCAACTTGTGTGTCTATGGGGTGCCCCCTCCCCCGTATATAAAGGAGTGGAGGAGGGGAGGGCCGTCCCTCTCATGGCGCGCCCAAGGGGGGAGTCCTACTCCCGGTGGGAGTAGGATTCCCCCTTCCCTAGTTGGAGTAGGAGAGGAAGGAAGGGGGAGAGAGGGAAGGAAAGGGGGGCCGGCCCCCCACCCAATTCAGATTGGGCTTGGGGGGCACCCTCCACCTTGGCCGCCTCCTCCTCTCTCCCACTAAGGCCCAATAAGGCCCATTGACTCCCTGGGGGTTCCGGTAACCCCCTGGTACTCCGGTAAATGCCCGAACCCATCCAGAACCATTTCGATGTCCAAACATAGCCTTCCAATATATCAATCTTTATGTCGAGACCATTTCGAGACTCCTCATCATTTCCGTGATCACATCCGGGACTCCGAACTATCTTCGGTACATCAAAACACATAAACTCATAATACTGATCGTCATCGAACGTTAAGCATGCGAACTCTACGGGTTCGAGAACTATGTAGACGTGGCCGAGACTCATCTCCGGTCAATAACCAATAGCGGAACCTGGATGCTCATATTGGTTCCTACATATTCTACGAAGATCTTTATCGGTCAAATCGCATAACAACATACGTTGTTCCCTTTGTCATCGGTATGTTACTTGCCCGAGATTCGATCGTCGGTATCTCAATGCCTAGTTCAATCTCTTTACCGGCAAGTCTCTTTACTCGTTCTGTAATGCAACATCCCGTAACTAAATCATTAGTCACATATTGCTTGCAAGGCTTATAGTGATGTGTATTACCGAGAGGGCCCAGAGATACCCCTCCGATACACGGAGTGACAAATCCTAATCTCGATCTATGCCAACTCAACAAACACCATCGGAGACACATGTAGAGCATCTTTATAGTCACCCAATTACGTTGTGATGTTTGATAGCACACTAAGTGTTCCTCCGGTATTCGGGAGTTGCAGAATCTCATAGTCATAGGAACATGTATACGTTATGAACAAAGCGATAGCAACAAACTAAACGATCACTGTGCTAAGCTAACAGATGGGTCAAGTCAATCACATCATTATCTAATGATGTGATCCCGTTAATCAAATGACAACTCATGTCAATGGTTAGGAAACTTAACCATCTTTGATTAACGAGCTAGTCAAGTAGAGGCATACTAGTGACACTCCGTTTGTCTATGTATTCACACATGTACTAAGTTTCTGGTTAATACAATTCAAGCATGAATAATAAACATTTATCATGATATAAGGAAATATAAATAACAGCTTTATTATTGCCTCTAGGGCATATTTCCTTCAGGTCGGGGAGGCGGCGTGGCGGCGCCGGCAATGGCGAGTGCGGCGACGCATCGAGGCGGTTGCCCTGATCCAGATCGAGGAGAGGGAGGAGAGGGGATCAGGGGGAGTGGGGGTGTGGGCTAGGATTTGCGGGGGAGTGGGGTTAGTAGGTGAGGGAGGGTGGGCCAGCCCGTTCGGGCGGCTGTGGCCGGTTGGCCCAGTTGGGCCGGGGGGGTTGGCCCCTTTTCTGTCTTTGTTTGTTTTTTATTTCCCTTTTTATCATTTAATTTATTTTCTGTCTTTATTTTATTTTTATTTATTATAATAATTTACAGTGTAAACACGAGGTTCTAAATTTAAATACCAAAATTTTGCAAAACCTTACACACCACATATTTGCATGCTTTGGTCTACCGATAAGCTCGGAGTAGCTTCTCGGTGCGTGGATAATATTTTTCAATTTTCAGTTGATTCCGATCAAATTTATATGTGTCCATCCGAGGTTCTAATTCTAAACTTCAGTAATTCATATAATGAACAATTACCCATTTCCATATCACATCCAACATAAAATTGAAAGTGTATTCATTAAGAGTCAAATTCAAATTCTATCAGAACTAGATTGTAATCCAATTCAATGAAACAAATTTAATACCTAGGAGCCAAACTAGGCGTTAGTTTTTGGTAATTAACTCCTTTCAGTTCTAATGTTTTGGATAATGCAATAAGTGCGAACTTATCTACACAGGTTAATCTACATAACCGCTTTTTAACGTTAGTTTATGGTCAATTTGTGATTGTTAAATTGATATATGGTAAACTAATTTAGTGAGATGGTGCTCGAAATCACGCGGGCAAAGATCAAGATTGATGAGGACATGGCTACCATAGTTACACCCACAACCCCTACTGCTATACCTATTGGAACAACTACTAGAGCTCGCGCACGCCAATTAAATTATCAGATACTTTCGCTTCTTGGTAATGTTTCTAATGTTCATGAGAATGTGATTCTACCTAACTTAGATACATTTGTGTTGCTTACAGTTAAAGCACCTAGTATGGACAAGAAGAATGAACACTGGAGCATGATGAAGCATTGCAATGAAGATGCGCGCGAAGGGAACAAGAATGGAGTTTCCGGTGGAGATTTCTGCACTTTGAAGCCACCATGATGACATACAAGAAGATGGATGAAATATACAAGATGACCTTTCATAAATTGTATCCATAGCTTATTCTTGGTGTTGCGCCACCTTATTTTTGGTCGAGGCCCATGTAATATCGAAATACTACTTCATAGGCTACTTTTAGAATCTGTATTCCGGGGGAAACGACTCAGGAGGTGTTTTAGTCCCACCTTGCCAAGGGTGGATGAAATCCCCTCTCTTTTCCCCTATACATATAATCCTTAAGACATCGTTTAGGTTTGAGTTTTAATTATTTAAAAGTTAGTCATTGCTGCTACTACCTCCGTCTCAGTGTACAAGTCATTCGCGTAGTTCTAGGTCGACAATTTAACTATCTAAATATGTATTATATGTGACAAACAATATATATTTAGAAACTATGTAGAAATCGAGTGATATACTTTTCATGACATATAACATATATTTAATTCCTTAAATTCGTGACCTAGAACTACGTGAATGACTTATACACGAAGACAGAGGTAGTACTTCGTTTATGTCCAACGACTAGGCCAAGACCACTTTTAGAACCCCACTTTTATGCATACTTTGTACATATTTGCAATATTCAGATTGCTTGCTCGTTTTTTGATTTCTTGCAGGAATAGACCTTTGTGGTCAGGTTGATCGTGCTCCGGCATAGTCAGTAACCTCTCGAAGTTGGTTTATTGATTGCTAAGGCACAATGTCGTTGCACGTTTGTAGTCGGATCATCAAAGTCGTCTCCACCAAATTGATAGTTATCATCTCATCGAAAGATCGGGACCTTTGCCTCTATCAAAGATTTTACTGTGCAAACTGCAATCTAATTTAACAAATTCTTAAAATACTGAAATAAGAACAACACATTTAGCACATAGATGTATATCTTTCAATGTGGGTTTTCTCATCCAACACACAATTTTAAACTCACATATCTATTTCATTTCATATACTAGAAGCCTGGTACAACCAAAAACGAAGATTGCTAGTAATTCTCAAGGGACTTGTATGTCTAGGAGAGCCCCACACATATTTATAGGTGGAGGCAAGGGGGTGCGACCGACTTGGGGAGGGGATCTCCTCATCCCCATGATGTGCCGACGGGGACGAATACTCCTGGGACAACCCTCTGTTTGCCTTGCTCTCCAAGGCTTCCTTTGGTTTTGCTGACTTGGACCTTGTCGGCCTTGCCCCTTGGCCAACCAAGGTGGAAACCCACTAGGGACCCGCTGGACTTATCCATAAGCTTCCAGGTCCTTTCGGGACCTTTTTGGGCACTTCCGGGACACTCGCGACATCATCAAGACACTTTTTGGACCTCCCCGTATACTTCCAGGATCATTCGAAACTCTTATGTTGCCCATTATCTCATTCTCCTTAATGTCCTAGTTCGCCTAAATACTGCTAGTCATTAAGCGCATGACCCTACAAAGTTTAATTATATGTGAACATGTCTAGAACACCTTTTGGTCAATAATAATTAGAGGGATTTGGACACCCATAATAATCTCCACACATCAACATTGACTTTATCGAGTGAACCTTTTGTTATCGTGTAACATTCCCTTTTACTTCGCGGTACTTTACAAAACCCGAGGTGAGGCTTTTCTGGTATCCCCATGATCAACACTTTGATCACTATACCTAGTTATCATCTTTACCGGTTTGTACTCTTTACTCGTTCTCGTATTCTATTATCTTGTGACTAATACCTTAGTCACTATGTCTAGCCAGATGATGATGAACACCGTAATACCGAGTGGGACGAGAGTATATTTCTCCATCGTTGTTGGAGAAAATCACAGTCTTCACATACCAAACACCACGACGTACTTTTTTGGTACACCCGAAAACTACCTTTATAATCATCCAGTTATGGAGTGACGTTTGGCAATGCCAGGTATATGATATTTTGATGGTGTAAGGACGTAAGTAAACATTTACACTTAACACAAAAATACTGACAACATATTGACGGCGTGATCTCGCAGTATTTCATAAGTTGGGTATATCCAACACCATTGTTACCTTAACAGTGCTCGTGGTTAAGAAAACAAAATCAACAACAATAAGATCACAGTGTTATGGCACAGGGGTGCCTCACCTTGGTGGTAATCGGCTAGAGTACGCCAGCCCCAAGACCCCAAGGTGGGTTTCTGCCCTAGGCCGTCATAACGGCGCATGTGCTCTGTAGAAGGAGGATTCTGAAAACCTTGTCGTACAAGATAAGGAAACTCGATACATGGAGGACTTCTCTCCACCTACGTAGCCGACTAGGACTCTTGTAAGTCCATGTGCCCCGGTATTTTATATAAACCGGGGTCGGGCTAGTCGATAGAACAACTCTAAGTTAGAATCTCTCGGTTATCGTGTGTACTCTGTAGAACCCAACACAGTACACAACACGAGCAAGAGTAGAATTTTACCTCGTGATGTCTACCATGCAACTTTTATTTTTTAGACTCTGTTGGACCTCCAAGGGCAGAATTTTGTAGGACAACGGTAAATTTCTTCAAGTGGAGCCTAAGGTTTATCAAGGCCTAAAATTATTGCAAAGCCATTTTGTGGCCATGCTTTAGCACTTGCATGTTCTTTTTGTAACACACTGCTTTTACTTGACCAGAAGTGCCTCCATTTGATAATGTGTAGTGCATATAGACTTTTTAAAATAATGTGACGCCCGGATAATTAAGCTACAGTAATTCTCTGCTAATGATGCCACGTCACTTCAATTACTATCGCTAATCTCGTGTTAGTTCGAGACCGATTCAAATTCAATTAAAGGCAAATAATAAAAGTTTTCAAATATTAAAACCAAATTGTTCGAGTTGTGCCAATTAATGCATAGGTGATTATAGTGAAGCACCATACTTTTATACAACGTTTAAATGCTATAAGATAACTAAAATAGTAGAAAAAACAATTAATTAAATACTTTTAAATAGTAAATAATTACACAACTATTTTAGATTAGGTAGCTAGTTAATGTGGCAGTGGCATATTTGGTAACATCAAATTAGGTGCCATTTTGGTATTTTGCTAAATCAAAAATAAAAGGAAACAAAGCTAAAACAGAAAGGAAATAAAATAGACAAAAGAAGAAAAAAGAAAATACAAAACTAGCAAAAAATAAAAAAGGAGAAAGAGAACCCACCCCCCACTGGGCCGGTCGGCCCAGTTGCTAGCCTGGTCGGCCCAGGCCGCCCCACTCCCTCCTACTACCCCCCCCTCATCCGGGGCAAACCCTAGCCCACTACCCACGACCCCTCCACTCACCCACTTCCTCCCCGCATTCCCCTCGCCTCTGCCCCTACCCCAGATCTGGATCGGGCCACGCCCCGACGCCATCGGTCGCCTCACCGTCGCCGCTGCCCGCCACCTCATCGCCATCGCCTCACCTCGCCCCGAGACCGCCGAACCTCTACGTCGCCCGAAGCCGCGCCCGCTCGACGTCGTCGTGTGCCACCGCCGCCGCCCGGAGCTCGTGCCGCTCGTCCACTCGACGGAGCCGCCTCGCCGTCCTCTCCATCGTCGGCTCGTCCCCGTCCTCCTCAACCCCACTGCCACGAACCCTACGCCGTCCCCGTGAGCTTCCCCCTCCTCCTCTCTTCCTCGCGCTCACGCCATGGTTCCTCCCCGCGGCTCCACTGTTGTCGTCGTGGCCTCGCCACGCCCGGCGTGCCCTCGCGCGCGCGCCCGCACTACCTGACCTCGCGCTGCTTGCGCCCGCGTCGACCAACCGCTGTCACCGCTGGCTTGTGCCGCAGCCGCCGCACCCGCCCCGTGCCCCGTGTGCTCCAGGTCCGCCCGAGACCGCGCCGCCCTCCCCTCCTGCTCTCCGCTGCCCGTGTCGCCGCACCGACGCCGCTCGCGCCCGCCTTTGCCCGTCGCGCCACACCGCCCGACCGCATCGCCCTACTCGTCCCGCTGTCGGCTGGCCCCGCCGCGCGCGCTTCTCCTCCCCCTGCAAACCGCGCCCCGTTCCGCCCACCGCCCCACGCCGGCGCTGTCGTGTCGCGGCCGCCCAGCTGGTGGCCTCGCCCCACTTCACACCCCCCCCAGGCGCGACCCGGCCACCGCTCGCCCTGGCCTCCCCCGACGCGTCGCAGACCACACGCCCGACGCCGGCGCCCCAGAGCACACGCGCCCGTGTGTGTTCGGGTGGGCACCCACGCCCAAACCCGCTAGGCTTCCTCTGGGCCTATGACAGTGGGGCCCCACCCCCCAGAACAAAAATGATTAAAAAAGGAGTTTTAAAATAAATAAATAAATAAAATAATTAATTAATTACTTACTTAATTAAAGAATTAATTAACTTAATTAATCTTGATTAGATTAACCTAATTAACTTAACCTAATTAATTTGTTAATTAAACCAATAAATTAGGTTAGTTAGTTGTCAGTCAATGACATGTGGGCCCCCTGTCCAGTTTGACTAGTCAAACTGTTGACTGGGTTGACCCAGTCCATGACAAGTGGGCCCTGTTTGACCCTGTTGACCAGTCAACAGTTGACTGGTCAAATGCTGACTCGACCCCCCCTTGACCCCACCTGCCAGCCACACATACATTCTGTTGGGTACAATTCTGTGTACCCATTGAAATATAAGATTTAATTTTCGAATTAAAACAATTTAGAAAATGATTTAAAACTTTTAAAATTAATATAAAATAAACCGTAGCTCGGATGAAAAAACTTTGTACATGAAAGTTGCTCAGAACGACGAGGTGAATCCGGATACGCGGCCCGTTCGTCCGCCACGCATCCCTAGCATAGCAAACACGCAACTTTCCCCCTTCGGCTCCTCTGCCCGAAACGCAGAACACCAGGGATACTTTCCCGGATGTTTCCCCCCTTCACCGGTATCACCTCATACCGCGTTAGGGCACGCCTAGCATCACGCTTTGCTTTGCCATGCATCGTTGCGCATATGTTTGCATTGTATTCATTGTTTCTTCCCCCTCTTCTCTCGTAAGACATCGAGACCGATGCCGCTGCTACCCAGTACGACTACGGTGTTGACGACCACTCTCTCTTGCCAGAGCAACCAGGCAAGCCCCCCCCTTGATCACCAGATATCGCCTACTCTCCTCTATACTGCTTGCATTAGAGTAGTGTAGCATGTTACTGCTTTCCATTAATCCTATCCTGATGCATAGCCTGTCATTGTTGCTACAACTGTTGATACCTTACCTGCAATCCTAAATGCTTAGTATAGGATGCTAGTTTATCATCCGTGGCCATACATTCTTGTCCGTCTGCCATGCTATACTATCGGGCCGTGATCACTCGGGAGTTGATCATGGGTATATACCTATACTTTATACATGATACATGTGATGACTAAAGTCGGGTTGGCTCGAGGAGTACCCGCGAGTGATTCACGGATTGGGGGCTGAAAGGACCTTTGTCCCGACGGCCCTCTGGGTGGATCGTTGTGGCGGAGCGACAGGGCAGGTTGAGACCACCTAGGAGAGAGGTGGGCCTGGTCCTGGTCGGCGTTCGCGGTGTCTTCAAGATAACACGTTTAACGAGATCTTGGTATTTGATCTAAGTCTGGCTACTGGCCTATACGCACTAACCATCTACGCGGGGACAGTTATGGGCATTCAACGTCGTGGTCTCAGCCGAAGCCTTCGTGACGTCAGCGACTGAGCGACGCGCGCCGGGTTGGACCGCGTAACGCAACTTCCTTTGTAATGGAGGTTTCTAGGTCTGCTCACTGGCCGTGTTCGCAACGTGCAGGTGTGCAAAGGGCGATGGGCCCAGACCCCTGCGCCATAGGATTTAGACAGGCGTGCTGACCTCTCTGTTGGGCCTAGGTAGGGCTGCGACGTGTTGATCTTCCGAGGCCGAGCATGACCCAGGAAAGTGTGTCTGTCCAAATGGGATCGAGCGTGTTGGGTTATGTGGTGCACCCCTGCAGGGAAGTTAATCTATTCGAATAGCCGTGATCTTCGGTAACAGGACGACTTGGAGTTGTACCTTGACCTTATGACAACTAGAACCGGATACTTAATAAAACACACCCTTCCAAGTGCCAGATACAACCGGTGATCGCTCTCTCACAGGGCGACGAGGGGAGGATCATTGGTTAGGATTATGCTACACAATGCTACTTGGTGGACTTACCTTCTGCTCCCTACTACATGCTGCAAGATGGAGGTGGCCAGAAGCGTAGTCTTCGATAGGACTAGCTATCCTCCTCTTATTCCGGCTTTCTACAGTTCAGTCCACATATGATACCCTTATTCCATTTGATACCAATGCATACATATGTAGTGTAGCTACTTGGTTGCTAGTACTTTGGATGAGTACTCACGGTTGCTTTGCTCCCTCTTTTCCCCCTTTCTATACTCGATTGCTGCGACTAGACGTTGGAGCCCAGGAGCCAGACGCCACCGTCGACGACGACTACTACTACTCGGGAGGTGCCTACTACTACGTGCAGCCCGCTGAGGATGACCAGGAGTAGTTTAGGAGGATCCCAGGCAGGAGGCTTGCGCCTCTTTCGATCTGTATCCCAGTTTGTGCTAGCCTTCTTAAAGCAAACTTGTTTAACTTATGTCTGTACTCAGATATTGTTGCTTCCGCTGACTCCTCTATGATCGGGCTCTTGTATTCGAGCCCTCGAGGCCCCTGGCTTGTAATATGATGCTTGTATGACTTATTTTATTTGTAGAGTTGTGTTGTGATATCTTCCCATGAGTCCCTGATCTTGATCATACACGTTTTCATGTATGATTAATGTACGGTCGAATCAGGGGTGTCACAAGTTGGTATCAGAGCCGACTGCCTGTAGGAATCCCCTTTCCAAACTCCTTGGCCGAAGTTGAGTCTAGTCGATGAAAACTGTTTTACTAACATGGCTGTGCGGCCCATGGGCCCACGTCGCCATTGGGTGGTATTAGGATCTTTTACTCCTCGATCTTTACTCTGGGACTCTAATCTCTCCCCTATTCGGGTTAAATGATTTTGCAAAAAGGACTAACTTTAGGTTCTCGAAAGACTTTCTCCCGGAGAGCCCCTCACTCCAGATGATCGCTTGCTGCACCAGAAGATTCTGAAGATACTCTCCGAGGTTTTCCCGAGACCCTTGTGCCCACCGCCCTTGCAAATTCCCTACCACTATTATATTATTATGGATAACTACATACACTTGTCCTTTCAATCCCATTGATCTTGTTATTACAAGATACCCCGAAAATTCTCTCTATTGTTCCGAGAATACCTTGTGCCTACTGCCTTGCAGTTCATTACCCACATGATCACCCCAACGGATAATTCCTCGCACTTACTGAGTATCCGCCCATCCCCAGTTGTTTATGTGTTTCACTAAGCTCTTCGAAATCATATTCGATATTCCGAAAATCCTTAGCAGCTTATTGCTCTTGAAATTCTTGCTTGCTTGCATTATGGTTAATCCCATAAGTATAGTAATCTTATGGGCAGCCTTTGTTACTATCATTTTGAGTACATTGATTCAATATGTTGAAAATGCTCGCAATCCTCAATCAGATCCTAGGATTCATCCTTTCGGCTCAGACATCGCCTTAAACATGAGCTGGATCTCGACCAATCAAATTGATGCCGATTTTACCCCTAAGCTTACTCAAATTATCCCTCCTTAATCAGAGCGTTTGCTTCTGATCCTTTCATTTGAATATCATAATCCCTTTGCATTTGAGCTCTAGATTAGTCAGTGTTTCTATAATTCAAAGCCCTTGCTTTGTTTTGTCCTCTGATCGTGTACCGATACTCACATCAGCTCCATTATGGACCGACAGATCCTTTGTTGGGTTTTATCCAACATCGTCCTTCATACTCAATAACCTTGTGGGCCTTCTCTCAGATACATAATGCCTTTGGTAAATTGTATCCTCTGCTTTCTCAACCATGCTCAGCTTTCGAGCTGGTGGTACTTACTATTGAAGCTTGTGGTATATATTTCCACGATACCCTGATGGGTTGAACCTATGCCTTCCTTAAGATGTGTGAACTCAAAAGTTTTCATGAGTCATACACTTCTGGTAATTTTCCAGATAAAATTTCAACACTACAACTTCTTTGAAAGTGAGAAGTGAATGAAAGGTTATGCATTGGAGAAGTGGGAGTCGACCTTGAACTTTGTGTTCATGCCCATGGACACGATGTAGATCTTAACATTAAAGCTTCTCTTAAAATTAATTATTCCTTTGGTATAAGTTCATCTTATATCTGGGATCTGGCCTTTTGCAATCGTGGTTCCGACCATGTTCTCCTTTAAATACCATTTCGCATGCAAGTTTAAGTGCTTGTCTTCTGTAGAGCAATACACCAGTCCAACCTCTACTTTGATCCGTCGTCGAGTATTACCCCCTCTAGTATCTCGAGATTATCACGGAACTGCATAACTTCTTATGAGTTCTTCTTCAAGTATTATTTCTCACTGATTCCAAAATTTTCCCCGGATTCTGAGTTGTTAGACACTCAAGGACACCGATAGTGAATTGAGTCTGTACTCCGATTCAATAACTATAAGTAATTTTCATTGCTTACGAGTTTAATAATCCTTCAAGTCATTCCTAGCCCGGTTGGCTATATCATTATCGTGCTAAATTTTAACCGAGTGCTACCTAGTCCAGATTCCTGGGTGCACCCTTCTATCATTGTTCAGTTGTGTATGTTTCCCTCGAGCATACATCATTATATCATTTGATCCGACAAATGATATTTCCTTGTTCACATAATTGTGGAAATCATCCTTTGGAAATCTCGATGATTTGTTGCTGAGCCTATCAGCCACCTCCTCATCCTCTCCTTGGTTTACTGATGAACTCTTGTTTCAGAGCTCACTTCCATAGATCATTTCTGAGAATCTCACAATGTCATCTCGTCAAATTGTATTGCACCTTTTCTTCTCAGGCATCCTGAGTCTGAGGTATCCTGACACCAATCAAATCTGAATCTCGGTCATATATGATGGTTGGAACATATTTCCAAGAGTTATAACGTTGGTCTTTGTATGACCCGATAAGGTGGTGTCATACCTAGCCCACCTGGCCGGAGGCCCTATTGTCATAGTTCTTCCTTTTAGCAATATTGTCCATTCTTCCATGAGGAAATTGTAAGACTTATTCTATAAGTTGTTCCTGATGGATCCTTTTGTTTCCAAAGTCTGATCTTCACCTGTTGACCATGTCAATGCTATCTTGAAGCATGTCTATGGTGCTCCGATTTTCAACAGGAACATTTGAAGTCCAGTGCTAAATGTTTCCTGCTCAATTATCCAAACACCGCTGTATGGGTAATGTCATGAAAATTCTCTCCCCTACCTAAAGAGTTTTCTACATTATATCCTGACATGGATATCATGCTCTGCTTGTCCTTGGGAAGGATATATACCCTTGAAATGTGTGTTTAAACACATTTTTCTTTCCATTGTTCTGTTTAATCTGATAATCGTATTTTCCTTTCCATTGTTTGGTTTAACCTTTCTTGAGGTCTATATAATCTAAGCAGTATTATTCTCCTGCTTATGTAAACACCTCGGTGTACAACTCTGTCAGCAAGACCCTGTTACCATTGTTGATGACATTTCGGTAACACCGATGGACGAGAACTTTGCCTATTGGTCCGCCTCGTTCAACGAGCAGGAAAATGGTTCTCTTCGTCCCTCGCCCTTGGTATCGACGCCGTTGCCGACATAATCGACAAGCTACCCTCTGACATGCCTTGCTATCATGACCATGCAAGATGTCACCGCTCCTCCTACTTTTATCCCACACTGTGGGCCCATAACCCACAGTTCCACAGGATCGAAACCTGACTCTCCTGTACACCCCCATTTTCCAAGGTTATTCCTCGCGCTTGACTTCGTATGTAATTCACGGGGTCACTAGCCTAGTAATATCTATTCTGGTATCAGACGCAATACTTATTCCCGTTGCTCTAGACCCCTTTCACACTTTGTTTCAGGCATCGAACGATTGCCTACCTGCTTGAAACTTCTCATGGTACCTCCTTACTTTACTCTCGATATTTTCTTAAGTTTCAGTTCGAGGGTTACTTTCCGCCACCTTCCCCGATGTTAGCTACCAGATAGTCTACCTTTCAGAGGTCCATTCTTCCGTTATACCCCCTTATTCTTTCGTAAGTACGACGGAGACCCTGAAGAAAGGATGCCTACTTCATCATGATGGCCTAACTAGAGAAATGAAGACATCAACATAATGGATTGACCTCTTCGAGAAAAGCAACCAAGACCGAGGAGATTCGTTAGGATTACCTAACCACACCCTTTCCCCCTTACTCCCGGTCCTAAATCTCGGGACGAGATTTCTGGTAGTGGAGGAGAATTGTGTGAAGGAAATATGCCCTAGAGGCAATAATAAAATTATTATTTATTTCCTTATATCATGATAAATGTTTATTATTCATGCTAGAATTGTATTAACCGGAAACATAATACATGTGTGAATACATAGACAAACAGAGTGTCACTAGTATGCCTCTACTTGACTAGCTCGTTGATCAAAGATGGTTATGTTTCCTAACCATGAACAAGGAGTTGTTATTTGATTAACGGGATCACATCATTAGGTGAATGATCTGATTGACATGACCCATTCCATTAGCTTAGCACCCGATCGTTTAGTATGTTGCTATTGCTTTCTTCATGACTTATACATGTTCCTATGACTATGAGATTATGCAACTCCCGTTTGCCGGAGGAACACTTTGTGTGCTACCAAACGTCACAACGTAAATGGGTGATTATAAAGTTGCTCTACAGGTGTCTCCAAAGGTACATGTTGGGTTGGCGTATTTCGAGATTAGGATTTGTCACTCCGATTGTCGGAGAGGTATCTCTGGGCCCTCTCGGTAATGCACATCACATAAGCCTTGCAAGCCTTGCAAGCATTGCAACTAATGAGTTAGTTGCGAGATGATGTATTACGGAATGAGTAAAGAGACTTGCCGGTAACGAGATTGAACTAGGTATTGAGATACCGACGATCGAATCTCGGGCAAGTAACATACCGATGACAAAGGGAACAACGTATGTTGTTATGCGGTCTGACCGATAAAGATCTTCGTAGAATATGTAGGAGCCAATATGAGCATCCAGGTTCCGCTATTGGTTATTGACCGGAGACGTGTCTCGGTCATGTCTACATTGTTCTCGAACCCGTAGGGTCCGCACGCTTAAGGTTTCGATGACAGTTATATTATGAGTTTATGAGTTTATGAGTTTTGATGTACCGAAGTTAGTTCGGAGTCCCGGATGTGATCATGGACATGACGAGGAGTCTCAAAATGGTCGAGACATAAAGATTGATATATTGGACGGCTATATTCGGACACCGGAAGTGTTCCGGGTGATTTCGGAGAAAACCGGAGAGCCGGAGGGTTACCGGAACCCCCCCCCCCCCGGGAGAAGTAATGGGCCATATGGGCCTTAGTCGAGAGAGAGAGAGGGGCTGCCAGAGGTGGGCAGCGCGCCTCCTCCCCCCTGGTCCGAATTGGACTAGGAGAGGGGGGGCGGCGCCCCCCTTTCCCTCTCCCTCCCCACTTCTTTCCCCCTCCTAGTAGGAGTCCTACTCCTACTAGGAGGACTCCTCCTCCTGGCGCGCCTATAGGGGCCGGCCGACCTCCTCCCCTTGCTCCTTTATATACGGGGGCAGAGGGGCACCCCTAGACACACAAGTTGATCCACGTGATCATATTCTTAGCCGTGTGCGGTGCCCCCTTCCACCATAGTCCTCGATAATATTGTAGCGGTGCTTAGGCGAAGCCCTGCGACAGTAGAACATCAAGATCGTCACCACGCCGTCGTGCTGACGGAACTCTTCCCCGACACTTTGCTGGATCGGAGTCCGGGGATCGTCATCGAGCTGAACGTGTGCTAAAACTCGGAGGTGCCGTAGTTTCGGTGCTTGATCACACTCCCCCCTCTCTTTGCTATGCATCACCATGATCTTGCGTGTGCGTAGGAAATTTTTTGATATTACTATGAAACCCAACATTGTGACGCCCGGATAATTAAGCTACAGTAATTCTCTGCTACTGATGCCACGTCACTTCGATTACTATCGCTAATCTCGTGTTAGTTCGAGACCGATTCAAATTCAAATTCAATTAAAGGCAAATAATAAAAGTTTTCAAATATTAAAACCAAATTGTTCGAGTCGTGCCAATTAATGCATAGGTGATTATAGTGAAGCACCATACTTTTATACAATGTTTAAATGCTATAAGATAACTAAAATAGTAGCAAAAACAATTAATTAAATACTTTTAAATAGTAAATAATTACACAACTATTTTAGATTAGGTAGCTAGTTAATGTGGCAGTGGCATATTTGGTAACATCAAATTAGGTGCCATTTTGGTATTTTGCTAAATCAAAAATAAAAGGAAACTAAGCTAAAACAGAAAGGAAATAAAATAAACAAAAGAAGAAAAAAGAAAATACAAAACTAGCAAAAAATAAAAAAAAGGAGAAAGAGAACCCACCCCCACTGGGCCGGTCGGCCCAATTGCTAGCCTGGTCGGCCCAGGCCGCCCCACTCCCTCCTACTACCCCCCTCACCCGGGGCAAACCCTAACCCACTACCCACGACCCCTCCACTCACCCACTCCCTCCCCGCATTCCCCTCGCCTCTGCCCCTGCCCCAGATCTGGATCGGGCCACGCCCCGACGCCATCGGTCGCCTCACCGTCGCCGCCGCCCGCCACCTCATCGCCATCGCCTCACCTCGCCCCGAGACCGCCGAACCTCTACGTCGCCCGAAGCCGTGCCCGCTCGACATCGCCGTGCGCCACCGCTGCCGCCCGGAGCTCGTGCCGCTCGTCCACTCGACGGAGCTGCCTCGCCGTCCTCTCCATCGTCGGCTCGTCCCCGTCCTCCTCAACCCCACTGCCACGAACCCTACGCCGCCCACGTGAGCTTCCCCCTCCTCCTCTCTTCCTCGCGCTCACGCCATGGTTCCTCCCCGCGGCTCCGCTGTTGCCGCCGTGGCCTCGCCACGCCCGCACTACCTGACCTCGCGCTGCTTGCGCCCACGTCGACCAACCGCTGCCGCCGCTGTCTTGTGTCGCAGCCGCCGCGCCCGCCCCGTGCCCCGTGTGCTCCAGGTCCGCCCGTGACCGCGCCGCCCTCCCCTCCTGCTCGCCGCTGCCCGTGTCGCCGCACCGGCGCCGCTCGCGCCCGCCTTTGCCCGTCGCGCCGCACCGCCCGACCGCATCGCCCTACTCGGCCCGCTGTCGGCTGGCCCCGCCGCGCGCGCTTCTCCTCCCCCTGCAAACCGCACCCTGTTCCGCCCACCGCCCCACGCCGGCGTTGTCGCGCCGCGGCCGCCCAGCCGGTGGCCTCGCCCCCCTTCACACCACCACCCCTCGCGCGACCCGGCCACCGCTCGCCTCCGCCTCCCCCGACGCGTCGCAGACCACACACCCGACGCCGGCGCCCCAGAGCACACGCGCCCGTGTGTGTTCGGGCGGGCACCCACGCCCAAACCCGCTAGGCTTCCTCTGGGCCTATGACAGTGGGGCCCCACCCCCCAGAACAAAAATGATTAAAAAAGGAGTTTTAAAATAAATAAATGAATAAATAAAATAATTAATTACTTAATTAACTTAATTAATCTTGATTAGATTAACCTAATTAACTTAACCTAATTAATCTATTAATTAAACCAATTAATTAGGTTAGTTAGTTGTCAGTCAATGACATGTGGGCCCCCTGTCCAGTTTGACTAGTCAAACTGTTGACTGGGTTGACCCGGTCCATGACAGGTGGGCCCTGTTTGACCCTATTGACCAGTCAATAGTTGACTGGTCAAATGCTGACTGGACCCCCCCTTGACCCCACCTGCCAGCCACACATACATTCTGTTGGGTACAATTCTGTGTACCCATAGCAATTTAAGATTTAATTTTCAAATTAAAACAATTTAGAAAATGATTTAAAATTTTTAAAATTAATATAAAATAAACCGTAGCTCGGATGAAAAAACTTTATACATGAAAGTTGCTCAGAACGACGAGATGAATCCGGATACGCAGCCCGTTCGTCCGCCACGCATCCCTAGCATAGCAAACACGCAACTTTCCCCCTCCGGCTCCTTTGCCCAAAAACGCAAAACACTGGGGATACTTTCTTGGATGTTTCCCCCCTTCACCGGTATCACCTCATACCGCGTTAGGGCACGCCTAGCATCACTCTTTGCTTTGCCATGCATCGTTGCGCATCTGTTTGCATTGTATTCATTGTTTCTTCCCCCTCTTCTCTCGCTAGACACCGAGGCCGACGCCGCTGCTACCCAGTACGACTACGGTGTTGACGACCACTCTCTCTTGCCAGAGCAACCAGGCAAGCCCCCCCCCCCTTGATCACCAGATATCGCCTACTCTCCTCTATACTGCTTGCATTAGAGTAGTGTAGCATGTTACTGCTTTTCGTTAATCCTATCCTGATGCATAGCATGTCATTGTTGCTACAACTGTTGATACCTTACCTGCAATCCTAAATGCTTAGTATAGGATGCTAGTTTATCATTAGTGGCCATACATTCTTGTCTGTCTGCCATGCTATACTATCGGGTCGTGATCACTCGGGAGTTGATCACGGGTATATACCTATACTTTATACATGATACATATGATGAATAAAGTCGGGTTGGCTCGAGGAGTACCCGCGAGTGATTCATGGATTGGGGGCTAAAAGGACCTTTGTCCCGACGGCCCTCTGGGTGGATCGTTGTGGCGGAGCGACAGGACAGGTTGAGACCACCTAGGAGAGAGGTGGGCCTGGCCCTGGTCGGCGTTCGCGGTGTCTTCAAGATAACACGTTTAACGAGATTTTGGTATTTGATCTGAGTCTGGCTACTGGCCTATACGCACTAACCATCTACGCGGGGATAGTTATGGGCACTCGACGTCATGGTATCAGCCGAAGCCTTCGTGACATCGCGACTGAGCGGCGCGCACCGGGTTGGACCGCGTAAAACTTCCTTTGTAATGGAGGTTGCTAGGTCTGCTCACCGGCCACGTTCGCAACGTGCAGGTGTGCAAAGGGCGATGGGCCCAGACCCCTGCGCCATAGGATTTAGACCGGCGTGCTGACCTCTCTGTTGGGCCTAGGTAGGGCTGCGACGTGTTGATCTTTCGAGGCCGGGCATGACCCAGGAAAGTGTGTCCGGTCAAATGGGATCGAGCGTGTTGGGTTATGTGGTGCACCCCTACAGGGAAGTTAATCTATTCGAATAGTTGTGATCTTCGGTAACAGGACGACTTGGAGTTGTACCTTGACCTTATGACAACTAGAACCGGATACTTAATAAAACACACCCTTCCAAGTGCCAGATACAACCGGTGATCGCTCTCTCACAGGGCGACGAGGGGAGGATCATCGGTTAGGATTATGCTACACAATGCTACTTGGTGGACTTACCTTCTGCTCTCTTCTACATGCTGCAAGATGGAGGTGGCCAGAAGCGTAGTCTTCGATAGGACTAGCTATCCCCCTCTTATTCCGGCTTTCTGCAGTTCAGTCCACATATGATACCCTTATTCCATTTGATACCAATGCATACATATGTAGTGTAGCTCCTTGCTTGCGAGTACTTTGGATGAGTACTCGCGGTTGCTTTGCTCCCTCTTTTCCCCCTTTCTATACTCGATTGCTGCGACCAGACGTTGGAGCCTAGGAGCCAGACGCCACCGTCGACGACGACTACTACTACTCGGGAGGTGCCTACTACTACGTGCAGCCCGCTGACGACGACCAGGAGTAGTTTAGGAGGATCCCAGGCAGGAGGCTTGCGCCTCTTTCGATCTGTATCCCAGTTTGTGCTAGCCTTCTTAAGGCAAACTTGTTTAACTTATGTCTGTACTCAGATATTGTTGCTTCCACTGACTCGTCTATGATCGGGCTCTTGTATTCGAGCCCTCGAGGCCCCTGGCATGTAATATGATGCTTGTATGACTTATTTTATTTGTAGAGTTGTGTTATGATATCTTCCCGTGAGTACCTGATCTTGATCGTACACGTTTGCACGTATGATTAATGTACGGTCGAATCGGGGGCGTCACAAATAATTTCTACAAATTTTTATCAGATTTACAGAGAAAAAAATATCTACATCTAGAAGATCAAATACATGTCATTAGATATATCAAATAATGTGTAGTGCATATAGTCTTTTTGTAACACACTGCTTTTACGGAATCTTTGGAATGAGAGAAATTGACGTCTCTTTCAACATGAGAGCCTGCCTGTTCAACGGCTTTGTAACATTATCTCTGATGAAATCTGCCTCCTTAAGGAGGCATGGGAATAGTGCATGTGTAGTTAGTTTTGGCTAAGCTAAGACCTTCTCAACCTCAAGCCTTCCTTTTCCTCTTTGATTTTTTGGGGGTTTTGCCCTTGTACTGTACTTCCCCCTTCCTATAATGAAAAGGCAGAGCACCTGCCATTCCACTAAAAAAATATCGCAAAACATATTTTCATATTTTATATGTTTAGTATTAGTATAGTGGATATGGGTACACTACATTACTACATTATGTAACGAAGGGGTACTATTGTGGTGTACACTCGACGGATGCATGCGTGCTTACGTGTAAATTAATAGCTATGTAAAAGGGGAGGTACAAAGCTTAATTACCTAGCTATACGCCTATGCCTCAAGAAATCAGGGGACTACTAAGCACCCAACAAACTAGACTCTACATAGATGTGCGTTCTTCAGTCGACTACGTTGTTGCTGAAGAGTTTAAACTGGCCGGCGTCTAGCACGAGCTTCCGTATAGAGGCGAAGGCGCCGATGGCCCCGATGCCTGTGAAGACGACCATGATGACCGTGTTGGCGATGTACAGCGTGGACCTCCTCGGCGGCGCAAGCGCGATGTTGTACATGATGACGGGGAGGACAAAGTCGAGCGGGATGAACCCCACGGCGCCGACCACGCCGACAATGTCGCCAAAGAAGGGCAGCATCGCGGCCATGAGCGCGCAGAAGGCCAGGTAGAGCGTCCGCAGCAGCAGCCGCGGCACCAGGTTCCGGCGCGAGAACTTGCCCTGTGTCACGTCCGCTGAGTTCTTCTCCATGATCTCGTATGCCACCTGGGAGTACACGAGCCCAATGGCTAGGAGCTGGAGGAGGACGAAGAGAACAGCGAGGCCCAGCAGCCAGGTCGGCGCGAGGGCCGGCCCTGAGTCCGGCATGAGGCTCTTGAGGACGTTGGACTGGACCTGGCTGCCGAACGCCCAGTAGCCGGTGATGGACGGGAGATAGAAGGTGAAGCCTATGACGGAGTAGCACATCACCAGAGCCTTCATCATCTTCCCGGCGGCCGGCGGCGCCAAGGTAGCCTGCAAATCCGAGTTCAAAAATAGGCCCACTATGAGGTTTGTATGATAGGCCTGTAATGCCCCATTCAAATTTGATTCTGTCTGTAATGCAGACTCGATGAAGAAAGAGCCCGGCGCCACATGATAATTACATGGCCCAGTATGCTTGGCGTCATCCACACAGTTTGGGCCTTTTAGTTAATTTCCAGACACACAGATATATGCAATGTAACAACGGAATCTGTACTGATTTCAGGGGAGGTGGGGGGGCTGCTGACAAGAATTGATCATATACCTGGATTTCAGGCAGAATGCCATTGCCGAAAACAGATGCCAGGATGGAAATGGAGAGGAAGGCATTGAAGGTCTGCTCTGACTTGGATGAGCTTAGAGAGTAGTCCTTGGCTGGAGCGTTTTTCGACAAACCTGTCAAGAATGGTAACAAGTTAAATACCGTATGGCAGAGCACAAAAACCTGAAATGGACTATGCCTGCATGAACATAGTTTTCCTACTTGTACATACGATTATATTCTTCTTTTGTTATGGAACTTCGCCACAAACTAAATTAGAATTTCTGACAGAGAGATGCTTGATAAGTTTATAACAACGAGTATTTTAACTCAATTGTGGGCCAAAAGAATCCAGCAGACAAATTCGGTTTTACTTTGGAATTGATCACATCAATATCTCGACCCCGTTGTTTGGTTTGTGCCTAAAATCGGAATCATTGTTATGAACTAACATAAATTTGATGTATGCTGTAATCGACCCGTGGTAAATAAGTCTTACTGGAAAGAAAAATATTCAGATAAATCTAGAATGTCTTCTTGTCTACCGAGTTCTGAAATAGAGCTGAATGGTGACAAAATCGTCAATTTAAGTACAATAATTTGTAATTGGTGACTAATGGAGGATTCATCACGACAACCACAAAAGCAAACACTTTCTTAGGTGTCATTTAGTTTCAGTCACATGCTTCAATTGTTGGAAAGGGCCATTGTAGTTCTCAATAGTGAAAACCGCAAATCACTGAACACACTGATTACTATCATGTGCCTACTGAGGCACTATTGATCACTTTACAGACTAATCTGGGTTTTGCGAACACAGAAGAGTCTGGGTTAGTTTGTAATGCTACGGCTGCTGGGGAATCGGTGCTACCTTAACAACCACTAATGCGTTTTGTAGAAGAATGTCACAGCTAATGACTCCCTGGTGCTGTGGTGTCGACGTGTCTTTGCATATGAGTTTATTCCAATGGCGTACATCAAAGAATCACTGCAAAGATATAGCTGTAAAGAGCAGTTTCTATAAGGAACTAGCTTATACATCTATGAAGTACCATGAAAGATTATGGCATCTGATTCCTCTGATATGCCAGCCTAAGTGTTTCAGGAATCTAGTTCCTAAATCTTCAACATATAATAATTCTCTTAAATCTTATGAGAAACGTATCAGGAATGGACAGGAGGTGTAGTAAGGAGAGCTCACGCAATAATACCTGCACGAATACAAGCAGCAGACACAAGGATGGTGTAGCCCAAGCTTAGGAGTAGTGAGACCAAGTTGATGTGCCGCAGCGAGTGGAACGATGGTAGTTGGGAGAGGAAGGCCAGCACCACAGCCACGATGATGATGAAGTGGTACAGTTTTAGGGGACCATTGGGAGCAAGGCTCGAGTACATTATCTGTTTGGCCACAATAATGATCAGCTAATGAAAATAATGATATGAGCAGAGAACAGAAAGCATTTTTTTAGTTAATATCTATGACAACGGACATAAGGCTGTTCACCCAACTTTACTGGTTGTACATATTAGTGCCAATTATCTTTGGTTGTAAAAAATGTAGAAACTAGCAAGTCAGCCAGTGAAATCCTTCCTATCCAAGAAAGAATATAATTCAATTTGTTGCCAATTAATTTCTGTTCTAATCTATTTACAACAAATTGGTAGTCTTGTCTTGAATTTGATGCATATACTGAAATATTCAGACTTCAAGTCAAGAGACATGAAAAGATTTGAAATATCTCCTTCCCCTGTAGCATTTAAATGTCAGAAAAAGGTATTGTAATCTTGACAGAGAGGCATAAATAGTGCGCAATTCAGAGGTAGCACACAACTATATATTTATATATGTTCAAAACTTTCCAAAGCCAGGAGCCCAGGACAAGAAGCACATGAAAATGACAGATGAACTACTTCATTTGCTGTTTTACTGTTGTGAACACTGGTTTCGGACATATTATCAACATCAGGACATTTGAACCAAATGAGTGGGAAACCATGTGTTCCCATGGTTCAACAAAACTGCTAAACGATCAATCATAGTGTCTCTACGGTTCAGACTTCAGAATAATGACATCGGATATGCAAGATACTGCTACTGGGACATACTGCTGCATACTTGCGCACACACCCACGAGCAATGCCAATCAAACATTACTTGCATGTCTGGAATCCTGCCATGCACTGGCGTCAAGGAGCAGCTTTCTTACTAATGTCAACTCAGCACTGAGTATCCCTTATCAAACTAGTGTCAGCGTGCTTTTTTTCTTCCGAAAAGACTAGTGTCTGCGTGCTGATTAAGTAGTTACGGCAATCCTGAAGCAACAACACATTAGAGTCTGAAATTAGGCCAGAATATGCAGCGCCTTATGCTGCATGAGTGCGTATGGCAGTATGACAAAGCCACGCAAGAATGAAATGAATGACCTTGTACATTTGGGACCGCAACCCTCTCCTCTGTGGGTATTCCTAGTTTGCAGAGTATTATAGGCAACTCCAACTATTTATGTCCACAACGAAGACGACATGAAACTAACTACAGAACAGCAAACAAAGCATACATAACAGGCTAATGAAATTTACAGTTAAATTCAGTAGTTCTTGGAGGCTACGCAGGGCTCACCTCGATGCAATCGGCCGCCAGCAAGATGGAACCGATGCTAACGCCTGTGTTGATGGCCGTCTGCACAATCACCACGAAGTAAAACATCCACCCGGAGCCTGCACACCAAACACATCTCCCAAAAAACGAATCATAATTAATCACACATCTCTCTCTCCCAGCACAAATTCACCAAGACACGCATCCAGATTAATGGGAGGACTATCGCACGACAGCAAAAGCACAGTGGTACTGTTCATGCCGTACTGCCGTGCACACAAACGCAATCTCAGAAGATGGGTCGGGACGCATCGTCTGTCACTCGTAGTGGGCGTCAGGGCATTGCGGCGAACACATGGAGGAGATGTATGGTGTGGAGGAGGTCGGCGCGCGGGTTAATTACCGAGGACGTCGGTGGCGAGCTCGCGGAAGCGGATGTGCCTGCGGCCGCGCGCCTCGCAGTGGTCGAGCACGCGGGACATGAGGGAGTACTCGTAGAAGGTGACGGCGGCGATGAGGGAGAGCGTGGTGATGCCGAGAGCCCAGCCCATCCCCCGCAGCGCGTACGGCAGCGTCAACACCGTCGGCCCCACGATCGCCGTCGTCAGGTGGAAACCCGCGTGCCACCACGTCCCTGCCATGAGCGATTAAAATCGAATCAGCAGGTCCCCGCATTGCCGGAGAAGCGCGGGAGGGCGGGGCGGGGTAGGCCGGGTACCTTTGGACTCGAGCACGAAGGCGGCGCCGGCATCGGCGTCGGCTCCGGGGGCGGGCTTGTGCGCGTCGTTGCCTGCCGCGGCCACGATCGCCGGGCCGCCGGCCTCGGCGTCGAACGCGGCAGGCGCCATGGCCTGGAGCTCGGCTGTCGCTAGTGGTTACGGCGGTGATATATACGTAGACACGACGGACACACAGGGTGGGACGGTCCCTATGTACTACTGTAGGAGTAAATCTAATTAGCCGGTTAATTAATACAGTAGGATCTCGTTACGGCCTAATCACCGTGCCGCACACGAACACGGTCGGCAGTAACTCGCGGCCGTGGCGTGGGGTCTCCGTTCTGTGGAGTGCACGAAGTCCAACGGTGCCGCCGGCCGGTATTTATGCTGCTACGGGGCCGCGCGCCGGGATGTTAAGTTTTGTAGGTGGTCACACACACGACAGCAGAGTCGTCATATGTTTTGTCCTACGCAATTATATGAACCAGATGACCCGTTCCGTTATTGGCCTAAAGATCAACTGTACTAGCTAGCAAGTTAAGTAAGCTATATATGGACAACATGTTTAAGAAATGGACACCAAGGCATGCTAAGAAACATGGATGTGAGCATCTACACACAGGCTTAGCAAATCTGATCCCCTAAACATCCAGGGTCAGTGTCCTGTGTGTCTGTTTTGAGCCCTTATTTATTCATGCATGCAATCATGCTTTTCATTTTCTCGCTTATATGTTCAATCACTTGCATGTGATGGGTGGAAAATGAAAAGAGAGAAAATAAAAAGAGAAAATGTAATCCAGAGTGGGCTGCGTCCTATGTGACGAACATGCGCGTCCGAGAGCCCTCATATTCTCACGTTATCAATACGAGAGTTTGCGGAACAACCCGCACGTATAGCGATGATATAATGGGTCCGATTGGATCACTTTTGGCGCGGGAAAAATCTGGTGTCAACGTTATTCTGGGTGATGAGAACTCACTCCTAAGGAGTATTCCGTCAAGGACCATCATATGACCACATGCCGAGCAAAGCAACGCCAAATAGGACGAATCAAGCAAGGCACCCCGTGATCAATCGCATTGTGTCTAGCCAGACAATGATGGATATCATGACACCGAGAGGGCCCAAAAAATGTCTCTCCATTGTCGGAGGAGCAAATCCCAGTCTTGAGCTATCTAGTTCCTTGTCGTACTTTTTCGATAAATTCATAAAATGTCGTTATGATCACCCTATTATGGTTGACGTTTGACAAACTACAAAGTGCATCATTTGGTATGAAGCAACTCGATACTGTTATGGTCTTAGGAATCATGCAAACCTTAACTTTACTGTGTTATTAACTATTAACTTATGACGAAAGGATCTCACAGTATAACAATCAATTGAGTTTGGTCAGCATAATGGTTCTTCTAACACTAGAAAGGTTGTGGGCACTTTTATGTGCCGTTGGTATTGTTGAATTTTCATATATTTTATACTCCCTCTGCTTTAAAATATAAGTTGTATTAGTTTTTTGAAAAGTCACAAGCGGCAGTACCGCTCCGCAGCGGTAGTACCGCCTGTGACCCCGCAGCTGTACTACTGCTGGGCTTTCTGGCTCCTACTGCCTCGACTCGAGGGCTCTTTTTCTCGTGTCGGGTTTTGCGGCACTAGTTGCGGCAGTAGAGGCAGTAGTACCGTTTCTGAGCGGTAGTACCGCCCTTACCACCGCGGTAGTACCGCGCTGGGTCCAGATCCCTGCTGCTCTTCTCTGCGTGGCAGTACCGCTCGCTGGAGCGGCAGTACCGCTGGCTCAGCGGTAGTACCGCCCCCTTTAGCGGCACTACCGCCCTGTGCGGGGCTGGTTGGTGGGGCAACAGTTGGATTGTTGCCCTCACTATAAAAGGGGGTCCCTTCTTCTCCTTTGACTTACCCTCTTCCCCCTCAAGCTCCATTAATGCTCAAGCTCCATTAAATGCTCCAAGCTTCATTTTCGCCCGATCAATCTCTCTAGCCAATCAAACTTGTTGATTTGCTCGGGAGTGGTTGAGAAGGCCCCGATCTACACTTCCACCAAGGGATTTTCGATTCCCCCACTCATCCCTAGCGGATCTTGTTACTCTTGGGTGTTTGAGCACCCTAGACGGTTGAGGTCACCACAGAGCCATAGTCCATTGTGGTGAAGCTTTGTGGTTTTGTTGGGAGCCTCCGATTAAGTTGTGGAGATTGCCCCAACCTTGTTTGTAAAGGTTCGGTTGCCGCCTCCAAGGGCACCAATAATGGAATCACGACATCTCGCATTGTGTGAGGGCGTGAGGAGAATACAGTGGCCCTAGTGGCTTCTTGGGGAGCATTGTGCCTCCACACCGCTCTAACGGAGACGTACTTCCCCTCAAAAGGAAGGAACTTCGGTAACACATTCTCGTCTTCACCGGATCCACTCTTGGTTATCTCTTACCTTTACTTGTGCAAACTCTTTAGTGTTACTTCTCTTGCTTGCTTGTATGCTTGTTGTTATTGCATCATATAGGTTGCTCACCTAGTTGCACATCTAGACAACCTACTTTGATGCAAATTTTAATTTGGTAAAGAAAAGTTATAAAATTGGTAGTTGCCTATTCACCCCCCCCCTCTAGTCAACCATATCGATCCTTTCAATTGGTATCAGAGCCTTATCTCTTTATTAAGGACTTCACCGTCCAAAGAGTATGGTTGATACCGTAGACGGTGTGGAGGAACACTCCGGTGTGAATCCGACCTCGTCTACGGGCGATGGGGGAACCTCGGTCTCTCGTGAGGAGTTCAATGTGGCCTTGGAGACATTGAAAACTTCCATGACGACCGAGGTTGAGAGCATGTTTACTAAATTTCTTGAGGGGCTTAAACTATCCACCGCACCGTTGAAAGTGGGTGACCCCACCGACAAGGTGACGGATGCTATCCCCAACAAGGGGGAAGCTAGTAGTGAAAAGGCTCCTTCTTCTAGTGGTAAAAATGGCACCGACATCTTTGCTCATGTGGAACCACCACTTGTTTATGGTGGACCGGTTCCTTCTACTCATTTGAATCATGCCGGTCCTCCCCCTAAGATTGTGAAAAATGAGGACTTTGATTCTTGGGTTTACCGCTTTAAACGTCATTTAAATCATGTGAACACTAACCTTTGGAGAATCATTGAAGGAGGTTTCTATCCGCATGATTCAAGCAACTTCACTCCTCGAGAAGCCGCGGATAATCAATTCAATGAGAATGCTCTCTTCATCATTCAAGATGCAATCCCACCCGAAGACCTGCCTCATCTTCGGCCCTTCGCTTTGGCCAAAGACGCATGGATTTGTGTCGTCTCCCTCTACCGGGAAGCGCAAGCATTCAACGCTCCAATTATGAAGTGGTGCAAGATGAGGCCGATGAGTTTGCAATGAAAGAAGATGAAGAACCTCGTGAGCTTTATCAGAGGGTAACCAAACTCACGGTCTCACTCCGAGATCACGGGAGCAAGGACACGATGACAATTGGATCAAGCGCAAATTCCTCAAGGCAATGATGCCCTACCACAAGGCCATGTCCTCCTTCATTCGTCAAAGACCGGACTTCCACACTTTGACCTCAAGCGAAGTGTTGGGTGATTTTGTGGCCATGAACATTTTGGACAAGACCGCCGACAATGCGGTGCTTCGTTCTCAAAGGGCAAAGAAGTCCAACCTTGCATTGAAGGCAAAGCTCTCCGTTGAAGAAGAAGAAGAAGAAGAGGAAGAAGAGGAGAGAAACCCCGAGGATACGAAGTATGCATATCATGAACACATGGCACTCGCTTCAAGGCAATTTTGGAGCAAGAAAAACTCGAGGCCAAACTTTAACAAGAACAACTCAAGTGGCACGAAGAGCAAGCAACGTGTAAGGACTTGCTACAATTGTGGCAACGTGAGTCATTTTGTTGCGGAGTGCCCGTATGAGAAGAGGGAAGACAATGGTGGCAAGCTCATCCGAAAGGACAAGGCCAAGTCGTTCCCCAACAAGAGAAACTTCACCAAGAAGACTCCTCCCAAGGCATTGGTGGTACAAGAAGAGTACAATGAGGATGACGATGATGATGAAGGTGATGAGTCGGTTGCCATGGCCTCCATTGCCATTGCGACGACTCCACGGGTGTCCCTCTTTGACTCACCCAATGAGAGTATCACCGCCAAATGCCTCATGGCTAAAGCCACCAACAAGGTAACCCCCAACAAAAAAACTACCATCATTAATCATCCTTCTCTGACGGATAGCATTAATGAACTTGAGGGAGCGAATGTGGAGACAAATGAGTTTGAGGCGTTTATGGGCAAACTTAAGGGAAAATCCAAGAAGCACTTTGTTGCTCTCTTGGAACAACTTGGTGAAGCCAATGACATGATCGAGGCTCACGAAGACACCATCACTAAGATGGAAGAGCATAGTCGTGACTATGCCGATGAGATTTCAGATCTTTCCAATGCTCTTAAGGAAGAGCGTGGTCTTCGTTTGGCTCTTGAGGAGTCACACAACGTTGATCATGCTAAGTTAAAGAAAGATTATGATCATGTCCTCATTGTTTCTCATGTGCTAAACTCCGAGAAGGCCGAACTTGAGGTTGATCTTGCTAGACTCAAAGAGGAGTTTGATCTACTTGACAAGGCTCACAAGGTCTTGAAGGGTGCTCATGCTAGCCTCAAAGAGTCTCATGATCAACTTCAAGTAAAGCTAACCAAGGAAAAAGCCACTTTTCCTCGTATGATGTTAATTGATAATGCAAATGCTACTAACCCGTGTTGTGAGCATGTGCATCTCGTTGAGGAGAATGCTAAGCTAAAGGGGCAACTTGAGAGAGGTCTTGCGACTTGCATACAAGGCAAGAAGAACCTCAACGACCTCTTGATCAACCAAAAGGGAGTTGTGGCCAAGAAAGGGGTTGGGTACGTGCCCGACTCCAAGAACAAGAAGAAGAATGACAAGACCAAACGACCTCCTCCTCTCATGCAAACCTTTGTTAAGGAGGGAGAGAGTGCCTCCGAGGAGAAGAAGAAGAAGAACAATGAGAAGGGTGGCATTGTCAAAAAGGGCAATGCCACTCCTCGCATCAAAGCCGGCGACTTTAATCCTTCATATGTGTTATGCCGTGCTAGTGATGGGCATGTCTATGCCAAATTCGTTGGCTCTCCTCATGAATACATTGAATGGTCTATTTGGGTTCCAAATACCCTTGTTACTAACATCAAAGGACCCATTACAAAATGGGTACCTAAAACCAAGCATTAATCTCTTGTAGGTGTTTGCTTCCGGTGGGGGATCATGGTTGCTCGATAGCAGAGATACAAATCATATGACCGGAAGCAAGGACTTGGTGGTGGATGTGCACAAGATTTCATCTATGCCCACCAATGTCGAGCGGGGTGACGCCTCATCCTCTAAGGTATTGGGACTTGGCAAGGTGGCCATCTCTCATGATCTCACGATCGAGAAGGTCATGCTTGTTGAGTCCCTTGCATACAATTTACTTTCTGTTCGTCAACTTGCTATCATGGGCTTTGCCACTTTCTTTGATGTCGATACTGTGGCCCTCTTGTGGAGCAAGACTCTTAAAGTAGTCTTTGTTGGACATGTTGAGAACGGTCTATATGTGATTAACTTTTCGGAGCGACCCACTAAGACCGCGACATGCTTAATGGCTAAAGTTGATGTGGGATGGCTTTGGCATCGCCGTCTAGCCCATGTCAATATGAGATCTTTGCAAAGTCTTCTCAAGGGGGACCATGTCCGTGGACTAACTAATGTTAGTTTTGCTAAAGATCATGCTTGCAGAGCTTGTATCGAAGGAAAGCTACATGAGAAGGCTCACCCTCCCACGACTATCATTTATTCAAAGAGGCCTTTGGAGCTCCTTCACATGGATCTCTTTAGGCCTCCATCCTTCGATAGTCTTGGGGGTAGGAAGTATTGCTTGGTGATTATGGATGACTACTCAAGATACACGTGGGTGTATTTCTTCAAGAGGAAGAGCGAGACCCAACAAACCATCATTGACTTTGCAAATGAAGCACAACGTCAACACTATGCAAAGATCTTGACAATAAGAAGTGACAACGGCACCGAGTTCAAGAACTACACCTTGGATGAGTTTCTTAGTGATGAGGGGATCAAGCATCAATATTCCGCACCTTACACCCCTCAACAAAATGGTGTTGCGGAGAGGAAGAACCAGACATTGATGGATGCAGCAAGGACCATGATGGCGGAGTTCAAGTCTCCGTACAACTTTTGGGCCGAAGCCATCAACACCGCGTGTCATGCATCCAATCGGCTCTACCTCCGCAAGGGATTGAACAAGACTCCATATGAGATACTCACCGGTAACAAGCCCAACCTCAAGTACTTTCGGGTGTTCGGGTGTAAGTGTTTCATTCTCAAGAAAGGTGTTCGGTTGTCTAAATTTGAGGCTAGAGCTTATGAGGGCATATTTGTTGGTTATGCTACAAACTCTCATGCTTACCGTGTCCTCAATAAATCCACGGGACTTATTGAGGAGACATGTAACGTGGAGTTTGATGAGAATAACGGCTCCCAAGTGGAGCAAAGTGGCACTTGTGATGTAGGTGATGAAATTCCTCCTCAAGCCATAAGAAGAATGGGTGTTGGTTTTATCCTACCCATTGAGGAACCCCTTGTGGCCGAAGGAGAAGGACAATGCTCCATTCAAGTGGATCCATCACCAACCCAAGGCCCACACGCTTCCGAAGAACAACATGAAGGCCCTCGTCCTCAAGAACATGACCAAGGGCAAGATCATGCTCAAGACAGTGTTGACACATGAAGTGATGCCCAAGGTCAAGTTCTCTCCTCCGAGCAAGTTCAAGAACAAGAACAAGCTCAAGACAGTGCTGAAGATAATCAAGTGATCACTCCTCGTCTCACCCCCGAGGAGGATTTGGAGCGTCGTGCTGCCAAGGTTGCTTCCAAGCTCTCCACCAAGGATCATCTCATGACGAATGTGCTTGGAAGCTTACGAAAGGGGGTAAGTACTCGTAGACAATTAGCAAACTATTGTGAGCATCACACGTTTGTCTCTTGTGTCGAACCCCACAAGGTCTATGAGGCGCTAGAAGATCCGGATTGGCTCAATGCCATGCATGAAGAACTCAACAACTTCGAGCGCAACAAAGTGTGGAGATTGGTGCCAAGACCGACAGGGAACCACAATGTCATTGGAACCAAGTGGATATTTAAGAACAAGCAAGATGCCCATGGGATTATCATTCGCAACAAGGCTCATTTAGTAGCACAAGGCTACTCCCAAGTCGAGGGTATCGACTACGGTGAAACCTTTGCTCCCGTTGCTCGTCTTGAATCCATTCGCATGTTGATTGCATATGCTTCTCATCATAACTTTAAGTTACAACAAATGGATGTGAAGAGTGCTTTTCTTAATGGTCCTATTAATGAATTGGTTTATGTCAAGCAACCCCCGGGTTCGAGGATCCCTACTTTCCCAATCATGTGTATCAACTCGTTAAGGCACTCTATGGCCTTAAACAAGCCCCACGTGTGTGGTATGACCACCTTACCGAGTTGTTACAAGACCGTGGTTTTGAAGTTGGGCTAATCGACCCCACTCTTTTTACTAAGAAGGTCAAAGAGGAGTTGTTTGTGTGCCAATTATATGTTGATGATATTATCTTTGGTTCACCTAACAAAGCTTTCAATGAGGAATTTGCTGCTCTCATGACCTCAAAGTTCGAGATGTCCTCCATGGGAGAGTTGAAGTTCTTTCTAGGGTTCGAAGTGAAGCAAAGAAGAGAAGGAACCTTCATCAACCAATCCAAATACACTCAAGACATGCTCAAGAGATTCAAGCTAAGTGACGTCAAGACGGCTTCCACTCTAATGCCCACCAAGTGCCAACTTGACATAGATCCCAATGGTAAAGTGGTGGATCAAAAGGTATATCGCTCCATGATTGGATCCTTGCTTTACCTTTGTGCATCTAGACCGGATATCATGTTGAGTGTGGGAATTTGTGCACGGTTTCAAGCCGCACCTAAGGAAAGTCACTATGTGGCGGTCAAACAAATCTTTCGATATTTGGCTCATACCCCAAACTTTGGCTTATGGTACCCAAGAGGATCAAACTTCAAGCTTGTAGGGTACTCGGATTCCGATTGGGCGGGAGACAAAGTGGATAGGAAGTCCACTTCCGGAGGGTGCCAATTCCTTGGTTGCTCTTTGGTAAGTTGGTCTTCCAAAAAGAAAAGTTGTGTGTCTCTCTCGTCCACCAAGGCGGAGTATGTAGCAGCCGGTAGTTGTTGTGCACAACTCCTATGGATGAGGCAAACTTTAAATGATTACGGTGTCACTTGTGACAAAGTGCCTCTTTGGTGTGACAATGAAAGTGCCATCAAGATCTCTCTCAACCCGGTGCAACACTTCAAGACGAAGCATATTGAGATTCGGTATCACTTCATCCGGGATCACATTAGGAGAGGAGAGATCGAGCTCAACTATGTCAACACTCATGACAACCTTGCAGATATTTTCACGAAGCCCTTGGATGAAGCAAGATTTTGCGAGTTAAGGCATGAGCTAAATATCATTGATTCAAGCAATGTGGCTTGAACCCTTGCACACCCCACCACGCTCAATTTGTTGTCTAGTTTAGGTGTAGGCATGGACATAGGGGGAGTGTTGTTCTCTAAATGAACTCTTCCTCCCCCCATTATGCATAAATTGATCAAGTCTTTCACTTTAGCCATTATTGATGGTACTTCTGTTTCAAAGACGAGTTCTGGTCATGGGCCCAAGGTTAAAATCTTCGCGGCGCCGTACCTCTTGACTCAAACATAGGTGGCCTCGGCCACCGCCCTCTCTTGAAGAGGTGTGTCTTGGCCGTTTGCTGGTGTGCTCTCTCTTCTTGCCTTTTTGTTTTCTTCTTTTGAGCTAGGCCTTGTTGTTTGGTTGCCGTGGCGTGCTGGGTGGTACTACCACTACTGGCGCGCGGTACTACCGCTTACAAGCGGTACTACCGCTGAGGGACGAAACCAGGGGATTATATCGGGGCAGGGGGAGGTTTCTTCTCCCCCATACCCATTCTCTTTGCCCCCTCGTTCCTCTTCCTCTCTCTCTCCAGCCTCGCCACGCCGCGGGAGGGCTCCGGCGGATCTTCGTCTCCGGGGCATCCCTCTCTGTTTCCTTCGGTGGAGTCGATCCCCACCTCGTTCTCTTGCCATGGATGTCGGTATTGCCCCCGTTCCTTCTCTCCCTTTGTCTTGTTTTCAGTTCTTGCTTCTTAGGGGGAATGGTGGTTGCATCTCCACATTTTTGGCTAAATCTAGGCTTGAGTAGGTTGGAGAAGGTAACTAGACTATCTGGATTAGAGTTTGGTAGGAATATTTTTGAATTTGGCAGGCCGGTAGTGCCGAATCTGACCGCGGTAGTAGGAAACCGCTGTTTCCCTGTTGGAAATATGCCCTAGAGGCAATAATAAAATGATTATTATATTTCCTTGTTCACGATAATTGTCTATTATTCATGCTATAATTGTATTATCCGGAAATCGTAATACATGTGTGAATACATAGACCACAATGTGTCCCTGGTAAGCCTCTAGTTGACTAGCTCGTTGATCAACAGATAGTCATGGTTTCCTGGCTATGGACATGGGGATGTCATTGATAACAGGATCACATCATTAGGAGAATGACGTGATGGACAAGACCCAATCCTAAGCTTAGCTCAAAGATCGTGTAGTTCGTTTGCTGTAGCTTTTCTGAATGTCAAGCATCATTTCCTTAGACCATGAGATTGTGCAACTCCCGGATACCGTAGGAGTGCTTTGGGTGTACCAAACGTCACAACGTAACTGGGTGACTATAAAGGTACATTACAGGTGTTTCCAAAAGTGTCTGTTGGCTTGGCACGAACGAGACTGGGATTTGTCACTCTGTATGATGGAGAGGTATCTCTGGGCCCACTCGGTAATGCATCATCATAATGAGCTCAATGTGATCAGGTGGTTGATCACGGGATCATGCATTATGGTACGAGTAAAGTGACTTGCTGGTAACGAGACTGAACAAGGTATTGGGATACCGACGATCAAGTCTCGGGCAAGTAACGTACCGATTGACAAAGGGAATTGTATACGGGGTTGCTTGAATCCTCGACATCGTGGTTCATCCGATGAGATCATCGAGGAGCATGTGGGAGCCAACATGGGTATCCAGATCCCGCTGTTGGTTATTGGCTGGAGAGCCGTCTCGGTCATGTCTACGTGTCTCCCGAACCCGTAGGGTCTACACACTTAAGGTTCGGTGACGCTAGGGTTGTAAAGATATGAGTATGCAGTAATCCGAAAGTTGTTCGGAGTCCCGGATGAGATCCTGGACGTCACGAGGAGTTTCGGAATGGTCCGGAGGTGAAGAATTATATATAGGAAGTGTAGTTTCGGCCATCGGGACAGATTCGGGGTCACCAGTATTGTACCGGGACCACCGGATGGGTCCCGGGGGTCCACCGGGTGGGGCCACCCATCCCGGAGGGCCCCATGGGCTGAAGTGGGGAGGGGAACCAGCCCATACTGGGCTGGTGCGCCCCCCCCCCCTTGGGCCCCCCTGTGCCTAGGGTTGGAAACCCTAGGGTGGGGGGCGCCTCCACTTGCCTTGGGGGGCACTCCACCCCCCTTGGACGCCGCCCCCTTGGGAGATCCCATCTCCAGGGCCGGCGCCCCCCCAGGGGGCCTATATAAAAGGGGGGAGGGAGGGCAGCCGCACCTCAAGTCTTGGCGCCTCCCTCTCCCCTGCTACACCTCTCCCTCTTGCAGAAGCTCGGCGAAGCCCTGCTGCGATCATTGCTGCATCCACCACCACGCTGTCGTGCTGCTGGATCTTCATCAACCTCTCCTTCCCCCTTGCTGGATCAAGAAGGAGGAGACGTCATCCGCTCCGTACGTGTGTTGAACGCGGAGGTGCCATCCGTTCGGCACTTGGTCATCGGTGATTTGGATCACGGCAAGTACGACTCCATCATCCCCGTTCTCTTGAACGCTTCCGCTCGCGATCTACAAGGGTATGTAGATGCACTCTCCTCTCGTTGCTAGTTGACTCCATAGATTGATCTTGGTGAAACGTAGGAAATTTTTTTGTTTTCTGCAACGTTCACCAACAGTGGCATCATGAGCTAGATCTATGCGTAGTTCTCTTTGCACGAGTAGAACACAATTTGTTATGGGCGTAGATGTTGTCAACTTTCTTGCCGCTACTAGTCTTATTTTGCTTCAGCGGTATTGTGGGATGAAGCGGCCCGGACCGACCTTACACGTACGCTTACGTGAGACAGGTTCCACTGACTGACATGCACTAGTTGCATAAGGTGGCTAGCGGGTGTCTGTCTCTACCACTTTAGTTGGAGCGGATTCGATGAAAAGGGTCCTTATGAAGGGTAAATAGAAGTTGACAAATCACGTTGTGGCTTTTACGTAGGTAAGAAAACGTTCTTGCTAGAACCCTATTGCAGCCACGTAAAACTTGCAACAACAATTAGAGGACGTCTAACTTGTTTTTGCAGCAAGTGTCATGTGATATGATATGGCCAAAGTTGTGATGAATGATGAATGATATATATGTGATGTATGAGATCATGTTCTTGTAATAGAAATCCCGACTTGCATGTCGATGAGTATGACAACCGGCAGGAGCCATAGGAGTTGTCTTTATTTTTGTATGACCTGCGTGTCATTGAGAAACGCCATGTAAATTACTTTACTTTATTGCTAAACGTGTTAGCCATAGTAGTAGAAGTAATAGTTGGCGAGCAACTTCATGGAGACACGATGATGGAGATCATGATGATGGAGATCATGGTGTCATGCCGGTGACAAGATGATTATGGAGCCCCAAGATGGAGGTCAAAGAAGCTATATGATATTGGCCATATCATGTCACTATTATTTGATTGCATGTGATGTTTATCATGTTTTGCATCTTGTTTACTTAGAACAACGGTAGTAAATTGTTGGGGAACGTTGCAGAAAACAAAAAATTTCCTACTCGTTTCACCAAGATCATCTAGGAGTTCATCTAGCAATGAGCCATTGGATGCATCTACATACCTTTGTAGATTGCGCACGGAAGCGTTTAAAAGAACGGTGATGATGTAGTCGAACACGACGTGATCCAAATCACCGATGACCAAGCGCCGAACGGACGGCACCTCCGCGTTCAACACACGTACGGGACGGGAGACGTCTCCTCCTTCTTGATCCAGCAAGGGGGAAGGAGAGGTTGATGAAGATCCAGCAGCACGACGGCGTGGTGGTGGATGCAGGGCGTCACAGTAGCAGGGCTTCGCCTATACTACACGAGAAAGACGTAACGGGGAGAGAGGGAGGCGCCAGGGGCTGGTTTATGAAATCCCTCCACTCCCCCACTATATATAGGAGGGCCAAGGGGGGTGGTGCGCAGCCTAGGAGATCTGATCTCCTAGGTGCGGCGGCCAGGGGGAGGATTCCCTCCCCCCCCAAGGCACCTAGAGGTGCCTTCCACCACTTGGACTCCTCCCCATTGAAACCCTAGGCGCATGGGCCTAGTGGGGCTGGTGCCCTTGGCCCATGTAGGCCAAGGCGCACCCCCTACAGCCCATGTGGCCCCCCGGGACAGGTGGCCCCACCCGGTGGGCCCCCGGGACCCCTCCGGTGGTCCCGGTACAATACCGATAACCCCGAAACTTGTCCCGATGGCCGAAACAGCACTTCCTATATATAATTCTTTACCTCCGGACCATTCCGGGACTCCTCGTGACGTCCGGGATCTCATCCGTGACTCCGAACAACATTCGGGTTTCTGCATATACATATCTTCACAACCCTAGCGTCACCGAACCTTAAGTGTGTAGACCCTACGGGTTCGGGAGACAAGCAGACATGACCGAGACGACTCTCCGGTCAAACCAACAGCGGGATCTGGATACCCATGTTGGCTCCCACATGCTCCACGATGATCTCATCGGATGAACCACGATGTCGAGGATTCAATCAACCCCGTATGCAATTCCCTTTGTCAATCGATATGTTACTTGCCCGAGATTCGATCGTCGGTATCCCAATACCTCGTTCAATCTCGTTACCGGCAAGTCACTTTACTCGTACCGTAATGCATGATCCCGTAACCAGACACTTGGTCACTTTGAGCTCATTATGATGATGCATTACCGAGTGGGCCCAGTGATACCTCTCCGTCATACGGAGTGACAAATCCCAGTCTTGATCCATGTCAACCCAACAGACACTTTCGGAGATACCCGTAGTCTACCTTTATAGTCACCCAGTTACGTTGTGACGTTTGGTATACCCAAAGCACTCCTACGGTATCCGGGAGTTACACGATCTCATGGTCTAAGGAAAAGATACTTTGACATTGGAAAACTCTAGCAAACGAACTATACGATCTTGTGCTATGTTTAGGATTGGGTCTAGTCCATCACATCATTCTCCTAATGATGTGATCTCGTTATCAATGACATCCAATGTCCATAGTCAGGAAACCATGACTATCTGTTGATCAACGAGCTAGTCAACTAGAGGCTTACTAGGGACATGTTGGTGTCTGTTATTCACACATGTATTACGATTTCCGGATAATACAATTATAGCATGAATAAAGACAATTATCATGAACAAGGAAATATAATAATAATGCTTTTATTATTGCCTCTAGGGCATATTTCCAACATAAATAAGATGACCCCTCATAATAATTTCAAGAAAGTGTTCCCCCTAACTGTGCGCCGTTGCGACAGTTTGTTGTTTCGAAGCACCACGTGATGATCGGGTGTGATAGATTCCAACGTTCACATACAACGGGTGTAAGACAGATTTACACATGCAAACACTTAGGTTGACTTGACGAGCCTAGCATGTACAGACATGGCCTCGGAACACAGAAGACCGAAAGGTCGAGCATGAGTCATATACAAGATACGATCAACATGAAGATGTTCACCGATGTTGACTAGTCTGTCTCACGTGATGATCGGACACGGCCTAGTTAACTCGGATCATGTTATACTTAGATGACTGGAGGGATGTCTATCTGAGTGGGAGTTCATTGAATAATTTGATTAGATGAACTTAATTATCATGAACTTAGTCTAAAATCTTTACAATATGTCTTGTAGATCAAATGGCCAACATTGTCCTCAACTTCAACGCGTTCCTAGAGAAAACCAATCTGAAAGACGATGGCAGCAATTATACAGACTGGTTCCGGAACCTGAGGATCATCCTCATAGCTGCAAAGAAAGATTATGTCCTAGAAGCACCGCTAGGTGACGCACCCGTCCCACAAAACCAAGACGTTATGAACGCTTGGCAGACACGTGCTGATGATTACTCCCTCGTTCAGTGCGGCATGCTTTACAGCTTAGAACCGGGGCTCCAAAAGCGTTTTGAGCGACACGGAGCATATGAGATGTTCGAAGAGCTGAAAATGGTTTTCCAAGCTCATGCCCGGGTCGAGAGATATGAAGTCTCCGACAAGTTCTTCAGCTGTAAGATGGAGGAAAATAGTTCTGTCAGTGAGCACATACTCACAATGTCTGGGTTGCATAACCGCTTGACTCAGCTGGGAGTTAATCTCCCGGATGACGCGGTCATTGACAGAATCCTTCAGTCGCTTCCACCAAGCTACAAGAGCTTTGTGATGAACTTCAATATGCAGGGGATGGAAAAGACCATTCCTGAAGTATTTGCAATGCTGAAATCAGCAGAGGTGGAAGTCAAAAAGGAACATCAAGTGTTGATGGTGAATAAAACCACTAAGTTCAAGAAAGGCAAGGGTAAGAAGAACTTCAAGAAGGACGGCAAGGGAGTTGCCGCGCCCGGTAAGCAAGCTGCCGGGAAGAAGCCAAAGAATGGACCCAAGCCCGAGACTGAGTGTTTTTATTGCAAGGGAAGTGGTCACTGGAAGTGGAACTGCCCCAAATACTTAGCGAACAAGAAGGCCGACATCATGAAAGGTATATGTGATATACATGTAATTGATGTGTACCTTACCAGTACTCGTAGTACCTCCTGGGTATTTGATACCGGTGCGGTTGCTCACATTTGTAACTCAAAGCAGGAGCTGCGGAATAAGCGGAGACTGGCAAAGGACGAGGTGACGATGCGCATCGGGAATGGTTCCAAGGTCGATGTGATCGCTGTCGGCACGCTACCTCTACATTTACCTACGGGATTAGTTTTAAACCTCAATAATTGTTATTTAGTGCCAGCTTTGAGCATGAACATTGTATCAGGATCTCGTTTAATTCAAGATGGCTACTCATTTAAATCCGAGAATAATGGTTGTTCTATTTATATGAGAGATATGTTTTATGGTCATGCTCCGATGGTGAATGGTTTATTCTTAATGAATCTCGAGCGTAATGCTACACATATTCATAGTGTGAATACCAAAAGATGTAAGGTTGATAATGATAGTCCCACATACTTGTGGCACTGCCGCCTTGGTCACATAGGTGTCAAACGCATGAAGAATCTCCATGCAGATGGACTTTTAGAGTCTCTTGATTACGAATCATTTGACACGTGCGAACCATGCCTCATGGGTAAAATGACCAAGACTCCGTTCTCAGGAACAATGGAGCGAGCAACCAACTTATTGGAAATCATACATACTGATGTGTGCGGTCCAATGAGTGTTGAGGCTCTAGGGAGAGGTTTAGTCAACGGATCTGCTATATTCAGGTCCGTATGTACTTTACAAATCTCTATGTCTCCATCTTGAACATTTTCACGAATGGAGTTGAAGCGACGCTTGATGTGCCTTGTCTTCTTGTGAAACCTGGGCTCCTTGGCAAGTGCAATAGCTCCAGTGTTGTCACAAAAGAGTTTGATTGGCCCCGACGCATTGGGTATGACTCCTAGGTCGGTGATGAACTCCTTCACCCATATCGCTTCATGCGCTGCCTCCGAGGCTGCCATGTACTCCGCTTCACATGTAGATCCCGCCACGACGCTTTGCTTGCAACTGCACCAGCTTACTGCCCCACCATTCAACATATACACGTATCCGGTTTGTGACTTAGAGTCATCCAGATCTGTGTCGAAGCTAGCGTCGACGTAACCCTTTACGACGAGCTCTTCGTCACCTCCATAAACGAGAAACATGTCCTTAGTCCTTTTCAGGTACTTCAGGATATTCTTGACCGTTGTCCAGTGTTCCTTGCCGGGATTACTTTGGTACCTTCCTACCAAACTTACGGCAAGGTTTACATCAGGTCTGGTACACAGCATGGCATACATAATAGAACCTATGGCTGATGCATAGGGGATGACGCTCATCTCTTCTATATCTTCTGCCGTGGTCGGACATTGAGCTGAGCTCAATTTCACACCTTGTAACACAGGTAAGAACCCCTTCTTAGAATGATCCATATTGAACTTCTTCAATATCTTATCAAGGTATGTGCTTTGTGAAAGACCTATGAGGCGTCTTGATCTATCTCTATAGATTTTGATGCCTAATATATAAGCAGCTTCTCCAAGGTCCTTCATTGAAAAACTCTTATTCAAGTAGGCCTTGATGCTGTCCAAGAGTTCTATATCATTTCCCATCAACAGTATGTCATCTACATATAATATGAGAAATGCTACAGAGCTCCCACTCACTTTCTTGTAAACGCAGGCTTCTCCATAAGTCTGTGTAAACCCAAACGCTTTGATCATCTCATCAAAGCGAATGTTCCAACTCCGAGATGCTTGCACCAGCCCATAAATCGAGCGTTGGAGCTTGCACACCTTGTCAGCATTCTTAGGATCGACAAAACCTTCCGGCTGCATCATATACCAATTCTTCCTTAAGGAAACCATTAAGGAATGCCGTTTTGACGTCCATTTTCCATATCTCATAATCGTAGAATGCGGCAATTGCTAACATGATTCGGACGGACTTTAGCTTCGCTACCGGTGAGAAAGTCTCATCGTAGTCAACCCCTTGAACTTGTCGATAACCCTTAGCGACAAGCCGAGCTTTATAGATGGTCACATTACCATCCGCGTCTGTCTTCTTCTTAAAGATCCATTTATTCTCTATGGCTCGCCGTTCAACGGGCAAGTCAGTCAAAGTCCATACTTCGTTTTCATACATGGATCCTATCTCGGATTTCATGGCTTCTAGCCATTTGTCGGAATCCGGGTCCGCCATCACTTCTTCATAGTTCGAAGGTTCACCGTTGTCTAACAACATGATTTCCAAGACAGGGTTGCCGTACCACTCTGGTGCGGAACGTGTCCTTGTGGACCTTCGAATCTCAGTAGGTGCTTGATCAGAAGTATCTTGATCATTATCATTAACTTCCTCTCTAGTCGGTGCAGGCACCTCAGGAACATTTTCTTGAGTTGCGCCATTTGCCGGTTCAAGAGGTAATACTTCATCAAGCTCTACTTTCCTCCCACTTACTTCTTTCGAGAGAAACTCTTTCTCTAGAAAGGACCCATTCTTGGCAACAAAGATCTTGCCTTCGGATCTGAGGTAGAAGGTGTACCCAATAGTTTCTTTTGGGTATCCTATGAAGACGCATTTTTCTGACTTGGGTTCGAGCTTCTCAGGTTGAAGTTTCTTCACATAAGCATCGCATCCCCAAACTTTTAGAAACGACAGCTTAGGTTTCTTCCCAAACCATAATTCATACGGTGTCATCTCAACGGATTTCGACGGAGCCCTATTTAAAGTGAATGCGGCAGTCTCTAAAGCATAGCCCCAAAAAGATAGCGGTAAATCAGTAAGAGACATCATAGACCGCACCATATCCAATAGAGTGCGATTACGACGTTCGGACACACCGTTACGCTGAGGTGTTCCAGGCGGCGTGAGTTGTGAGACTATTCCACATTTTCTTAAGTGTGTGCCAAATTCGTGACTCAAGTATTCTCCTCCACGATCTGATCGTAGAAACTTGATTTTCCTGTCACGTTGATTTTCAACCCCACTCTGAAATTCCTTGAACTTTTCAAAGGTTTCAGACTTGTGTTTCATTAAGTAGACATACCCATATCTACTCAAGTCATCAGTGAGGGTGAGAACATAACGATAGCCACCGCGAGCCTCAACACTCATTGGACCGCA
The DNA here is from genome assembly GCF_003073215.2 of Triticum urartu. NCBI lineage: Eukaryota > Viridiplantae > Streptophyta > Magnoliopsida > Poales > Poaceae > Triticum > Triticum urartu. The sequence goes on from NC_053024.1 coordinate 408,463,874, forward strand.
CACATCAGTATGTATGATTTCCAATAAGTTGGTTGCTCGCTCCATTGTCCCTGAGAACGGAGTCTTGGTCATTTTACCCATGAGGCATGGTTCGCACGTGTCAAATGATTCATAATCAAGAGACTCTAAAATTCCATCTGCATGGAGCTTCTTCATGCGTTTGACACCTATGTGACCAAGGCGGCAGTGCCACAAGTATGTGGGACTATCATTATCAACCTTACATCTTTTGGTACTCACATTATGAACATGTGTAGTAATACGCCCGAGATTCATTAAGAATAAACCATTCACCATAGGAGCATGACCATAAAACATATCTCTCATATAAATGGAACAACCATTATTCTCAGATTTAAATGAGTAGCCATCTCGAATTAAACGAGATCCCAATACAATGTTCATGCTCAAAGCTGGCACTAAATAACAGTTATTGAGGTTTAAAACTAATCCCGTAGGTAAATGCAGAGGCAGCGTGCCAACGGCGATCACATCAACCTTGGAACCATTCCCGACGTGCATCGTCACCTCGTCCTTCGCCAGTATCCGTTTATTCCGTAGCTCCTGCTGTGAGTTACAAATATGAGCAACGGCACCGGTATCAAATACCCAGGAGTCACTACGAGTACTGGTAAGGTACACATCAATTACATGTATATCAAATATACCTTTGGTGTTGCCGGCCTTCTTGTCCGCTAAGTACTTGGGGCAGTTCCGTTTCCAGTGACCCTTCCCTTTGCAATAAAAGCACTCAGTCTCGGGCTTGGCTCCATTCTTTGGCTTCTTCTCGGCAGCTTGCTTGCCGGGCGCGGCAACCTCCTTGCCGTCCTTCTTGAAGTTCCTTTTACCCTTGCCTTTCTTGAACTTAGTGGTTTTATTGACCATCAACACTTGATGTTCCTTCTTGACTTCTACCTCCGCTGATTTCAGCATAGAGAACAACTCAGGAATGGTCTTTTGCATCCCCTGCATGTTGAAGTTCATCACAAAGCTCTTGTAGCTTGGTGGAAGCGACTGGAGGATTCTGTCAATGACCGCATCATCCGAGAGATTAACTCCCAGCTGAGACAAGCGGTTATGTAACCCAGACATAGTGAGTATGTGCTCACTGACAGAACTATTTTCCTCCATCTTACAGCTGAAGAACTTATCGGAGACTTCATATCTCTTGATCCGGGCATGAGCTTGAAAAACCATTTTCAGCTCTTCGAACATCTCATATGCTCCATGTCTCTCAAAACGCTTTTGGAGCCCCGGCTCTAAGCTGTAAAGCATGCCGCACTGAACAAGGGAGTAGTCGTCAACACGTGTCTGCCAAGCGTTCATAACGTCTTGGTTCTGTGGGACGGGTGGATCACCTAGCGGTACTTGTAGGACATAATCTTTCTTGGCAGCTATGAGGATGATCCTCAGGTTCCGGACCCAGTCCGTATAGTTGCTGCCATCGTCTTTCAGCTTGGTTTTCTCTAGGAACGCGTTGAAGTTGAGGACTACGTGGGCCATTTGATCTACAAGACATAGTGTAAAATATTTTAGACTAAGTTCATGATAATTAAGTTCATCTAATCAAATTATTAATGAACTCCCACTTAGATTAGACATCCCTCTAGTCATCTAAGTATTACATGATCCGAGTTAACTAGGCCGTGTCCGATCATCACGTGAGACGGACTAGTCAACGTCGGTGAACATCTTCATGTTTGATCGTATCTTCTATACGACTCATGCTCGACCTTTCGGTCTTCTGTGTTCCGAGGCCATGTCTGTACATGCTAGGCTCGTCAAGTTAACCCCAAGTGTTTTGCATGTGTTCCGAGGCCATGTCTGTACATGCTAGGCTCGTTAACACCCGTTGTATGTGGACGTAAGGATCCATCACACCCGATCATCACGGCGTGCTTAGAAACGACAAACTTTAGGAACGGTGCACAGTTAGGGGAGAACACTTCTTGAAATTGTTATGAGGGATCATCTTATTTACTACCGTCGTTCTAAGTAAACAAGATGCAAAACATGATAAACATCACATGTAATCAAATAATTAACGTGACATGATATGGCCAATATCACATAGCTCCTTTGATCTCCATCTTGGGGCTCCATGATCATCTTGTCACCGGCTTGACACCATGATCTCCATCATCATGATCTCCATCATCGTGTCTCCATGAAGTTGCTCGCCAACTATTACTTCTACTACTATGGCTAACGCGTTTAGCAATAAATTAAAGTAATTTACATGGTGTTTCTCGATGACACGCAGGTCATATAAAAGAATAAAGACAACTCCTATGGCTCCTGCCGGTTGTCATACTCATCGACATGCAAGTCGTGATTCCTATTACAATAGCATGAACATCTCATACATCTCATACAGATCATTCATCATTCATCACAACTTTGGCCATATCATATCACAAACCACTTGCTGCAAAAACAAGTTAGACGTCCTCTAATTGTTGTTGCAAGTTTTACGTGGCTGAATTAGGGTTCTAGCAAGAACGTCTTCTTACCTACGTTAAAGCCACAATGTGATTTGTCAACTTCTATTTACCCTTCATAAGGACCCTGTTCATCGAATCCGCTCCAACTAAAGTGGGAGAGACAGACACCCGCCAGCCACCTTATGCAACTAGTGCATGTTAGTTGGTGGAACCGGTCTCACGTAAGCGTACGTGTAAGGTTGGTCCGGGCCGCTTCATCCCACAATACCGCTGAAGCAAGAAAAGACTAGTAGCGGCAAGAAAGTTGACAAATCTACGCCCACAACAAATTGTGTTCTACTCGCGCAAGAAGAACTACGCATAGACCTAGCTCATGATGCCACTGTTGGGGAACGTTGCAGAAAACAAAAAATTTCCTACTCGTTTCACCAAGATCATCTAGGAGTTCATCTAGCAATGAGCCATTGGATGCATCTACATACCTTTGTAGATTGCGCACGGAAGCGTTCAAAAGAACGGTGATGATGTAGTCGAACACGACGTGATCCAAATCACCGATGACCAAGCGCCGAACGGACGGCACCTCCGCGTTCAACACACGTACGGGACGGGAGACGTCTCCTCCTTCTTGATCCAG